>NW_027187335.1:4240907-4298717 GCF_028583685.1 Petaurus breviceps papuanus | reverse complement strand
CTCTCTCTCTCTCTCTCTCTCTCTCTCTCTCTCTCTCTCTCTCTCTCTCTCTCTCTCTCTCTCTCTTTTCCCCCCCCTCTCTCTCCCCCCTCTCCCTCTCTCAAATGATGATGAAACAAACAGAAGCATCTCTTATGAGGAGAGTTTCAGTTTTCAATTTATGCTGAAATTTAAAGAGTAAAGGATGTATATGTTCCTCTCTCACCCATCTCTCTGCCTTGTCTCTAGTTCTAAAGGTATTCTTCCTTGCCCACATACTTTTCTCACTGAAAATGCCTTAATGGTTGAAACAACACCCTCCTCACTGGCATTTCTCCTTTCCAAGGTTGACTTTTCTGACAATCTCCATTCCATGCATTAGTCAGTTTATCATAGCATCACATTAGTTGTATCTCTAGAAACTAGTTTAAGCTTTGCCTCATTAAGTCCCACTGGCTTTGTAGGAGTTGGGTGGAGGAGGAAATCCATACTCTGTGTTTTAGGCACAAGCCTGCCAGGAGCAGTTTGTATTCATTTAGATTATTCAAAATCTGAGCATTCTTCTGTTTACCTAAAGAAATATTCAAACTGGAAGGGACTCCTCACACCCCCAGTAAACTCTCTAACGCAAGCCATCTTAGAGTAACAATTTATGGCACTCTTGGATAATAGACATGATTTCAATAAGAAGAGAGACCAGCAGAGCCCAGGTGAAAGCTCACTTTACATTTCACTTGATCAAACATAATAGTCACTTAAATTAATTAGAGATTCATTTTTCTAAAACTATTCAGTCCCTCTTCAACCATTATTTCCATGGATTTGCCTTTCCAAATGGTCAAAAGTGAACTCAAGAGATACTTCTATTCCTTTAATTAATCCAAGACTTTTTCCTTCTCTTGTGGTATAGTGTCTAGAGTGCTAAGACTGGAGTCAGGAGAACCTGAGTTCAAATTTGACCTCAGACACTCAAGAAAACCCCAAATGGGGCCATGAAGAGTTGGACATAACTAAGGAGCTAAACAACAAAATCTCCCTTCTCTTGGTCTGATCATTACCTTAACTTGACTTCAGGGAGGAATCCTTCTAGAGAAGGCCAAAAGAAAAGAAAAGGGCTTAATCAATCAATCAATCAATATATGTTTATTAAGCACCTACTATGTGTCAGGCACTTGGCTAAGAACTAGGGATCAAAAAGAGACAAATGACAATCCTTGTTCTCCAGGAGATTACAATCTAAGGAGGTGATAACATGCAAAAAATATATATACAAAGCAAGTTACATACTTGGGATAAATAGGAAATAATTAATGGAAAGAAGGAATTAGAATTAAGAAGGACTGGAAAAGACTTCTAGCAAAAGATGAGATTTTTAGTTGGGCCTTAAAGGAAGCCAGGGAGGTCAGTAGGCAGAGTGGAGAAGGGAGAGTACCCCAGCTATGGGAGACAGAGAAAATGCCAGAATTTGAGAGGTGAGTGACTTGTTCATGGAATAGGCAGGAGGCCAGTGTCACTGGATCAAAAAGTATAGAAAGGTAGGAGATAGCTAGGTTATGAAGGGTTTTTAATTCCAAACAGAACATTTTGCATTTGATCCTGGAGGCAAAAGGAAGTCATTTGAGCTTCCTGAGTGAGGGGTAGAGACACATAATAGTATCTGTGCTTTAGGAAAACCACTTTAGTGGCTAAATGGAGGATGGTTTGAAGTAGGGAGAGACTTGAGGTAGGCAGGCCCACCAGCGAATTATTACAATAATCTAGATGGCTTTTACCAGAGTGGTGGCAGTGTCAGAAGAGAGAAGGGGGTATATTGGAGAGATCTTTCAGAGGTGAAATCAGCAGGCCTTGGCAACAGTTTGGTTATGGGGTGGGGCGGGGCGGTAAGAGATAGTGGGGAAAACAAGATGACCCCTAGGTTTTGTGCCTGAAGGATGGGGAGGATGGTGTTTTCCTCTACAATAATAGGGAATATGTCAGGGAAAGGATTTAGGGGAAAAGATATTGAGTTCTATTTTGTATATGTTGAGTTTAAGATGTCTACTGGACATCCAGTTTGAAATGTCTGAAAATCAGTTGGAGATGTGAGACTGGAGGCCAGCAGAGAGTTGGGGCAGGACAGGTAGATTTGAAAATCATTAGCAGGGATGGTAATTAAATCTGTGGGACCTGATGAGATCCCCAAGTGAAGTAATAGTGAAGGAGAAGAGAAGAAGACTCAGGACAGAATCCTGAGGGACATAGAGTGTCTGGATGAGGATCCCGCAAAGGAGAAAGAGAAGGAGAAGTCAGATAGGTAGGAGGAGAACAAGGAGAGAGTGTCCCAAAAACCTGGAGAGAAGAAAGTATCAGGGAGGAGAGAGTGATCAATAGTGCCAAAAGTCGCAGAGAGGGGAAAAATCATTGGAGAGGGTAATTTTGGTAGAATGATAAGATCAGAAGCCTGATTATAAGGAGGTAAGAAGAGAAAGGGAAGAGAAAAAGTGGAGGCACATATTGTAGACCAAGCTGGTTAGAAACTGGGGGAATGTAAGAATGATCTGTTGTTTTTTATCTTCTCAACATCTTTCATATATATGTATATATATTTCCTTCTCTCCTCCAACACAAGTGCCATGATAGTGTAAGCCTTCGTCCCTAGACTATTAAATCAGCCATCTGGCCAGTATTCCCACCTCAAGTCTCTCCCCATCCCAGTCTGTCCTCCACTCACCTGCCGAAGTCTTCATCCGCCAATCAACAAGCATCCTTTAAGAGCTCTACGCTGTGCTAGACAATGGGGATACAGAGAAAGGTAAAAGCACAGCCCCTGCCCTCATGTAGCTCATATTCTAATGAGAAAGACAATATGCAAACAACTATGTAGAGAAAAGAAATACATAGAGCAAATTGATGCAATCTCAGAGATCTTCCTAAAATGTAGACTCGATCGCGTCACTTCTATTCAGTAAACTCCAGTGGCTCCCTATTGTCTTCAGGATCAAATATAAAATCCTTTGTTCAAATGTGAAAGCCCTTCATAACCTGCCTCCTTTCCACTTGTCCAATTTCCTTACACTTGACTTTTCTTCATGTACCTTGTGATCCAGTGACACATATGATACAACATTTCCTTGCTCCAAGTATTTGCATTGGCTGTCGTCTATGCCTGAAATGCTCCCCCTCCTCATGTCTGCCTTCTGGCTTCCCAGGTTTCTTTCAAATCTTAGCTGAAATTCCATCTTCTGTAAGAGTTTTTCCCACTTCCCTTCAACGCAAATACCTCTTCTCCTATATTGTCTCCAATTTGCCCTGTATATGTTTTATTTGTACATAATTGTTAGCATTCTGTCCCTCCCAATATAATGTCAGCTCCTTGAGGTCAGGGACTATGTTTTTTTACTTTCTTTGTATCCCGACTATTTAGCAAAGTTTAGCACATAATAGGCACTTAATAAATGATTGTTGACTGATGTAAAAAGATAGTTAAAGAGAGACTGATAAGGTTTTTCATTTAGATTAGTTCAAAGGCTTTCTTAATATTTCTAAAAGAAGGAAAAAGGAGATTGGGGGAGGGGGGTTGCACCTTAGTGTGCTTCCACAGCTCTTAAAGGGACAGTTAAAAGAACAAATAAAAATGTAAACCACTCTTCAGTCTCCAAGGGTCTAAGAATATTAACTACAGTAAATTTTAAGATCCAATTTCCTTTTCGATAATAGAGATACTTTGTGATTATAGTAATTCTCATTTCTATAGCCCTGTAAGATTCCATTCTTCTTAGCCATCCTTAGAGAGTTGGGAAGTATTCCAGAGAAGAATAAGTTTAATCAGCAAATGGTCTGCTAAAGACAGAGGGAAGGCTAATTTTCAGAGGAAGAACAAAAAAGGGGGTGCCAGCAGACCCCTCTGCTTTCATTTTGATTCATTAACAATGTTTCTTCTAATTGTTTTATTTTGTGAGAAGGTGCAACTGCTACATAAACTACAGAGTCTGAGGCCGAGATTATGAACAGAATCTAGTGTTACAACCAAATAAAACTAACAACAAATTTTATTTGAAGAGAAAATATATATCATTTTTGGTTATGCTGTACGGTCACATAAATAACTGTAATTAACTTAGATTTACTTTTACATTGCTAACATGAAGTTTTAGATTTTCTCTATAGTGTCTTGACTATTCTTCCAACTCCCAGTCTCATGTTGGACCCCCCCAGATTCAAAGTACTCTGTGGGTCTACACTACAAAATGCAGTGCTTAGACCCCCACCAGTGCATTTACCTTTAATAATCAGCCAGAGGCCAACATTGATTCAAAGCAAAAACATTTACTAAGATGTCAAAATTTAGATGAATAGTAACAATACATTCTCCCTATAAACCTGGGGCACACTTTCCCACAACTACACATAACATCAGTGAGGAGAATGGGCACACACATATGGTATATTCAAAGAAAAGCAAATATATGGTGAACACACATGATCCAGGCAACTTACACATCTAGCACTATAGGATACCCATGTCTTTTTCCTTCTCCAGGGGAGCAGCATCTCAAATGAATTCCCAGGACCTGTTTCCTGCTGGACACAGTGTCTCCCACTGAGCAAGTAATTCCACTCCAAGATGCTATCACTATGGGGATGTGGAATGATAAGAAAGAAGGAAATCCTTTCTTCCCCCTGTTGTCAAGAGATAAGGCGCAATTCTTAAGAGTTGGGTTCTTTTTCCATGGCTAGATCTTTTCTTTACTATCTGCACTTTGATTCCTAAGAATTGTTTCTTGTTTCTGGACTTGCTACCTAGAGTGAAGCAACTGGGCAGGCAGTGGATAGAATACTAGGCCTAGAGTCAGGAAGAACTGAGTTCAAATCCTAACATTTATGAAGAGAAATGTTTTGTTATTATTAGTCTTGGCTTTGCCAACTTAGCAGATACTTTTGCTTAGACATTTAATAGCTGGGCACCTAAGACACTTAATCTCTATCTGATTGTGTTTCCTCATTTGTAAAATGGGGATAATAGCACCTACCTCCCAGGGTTGTTATGAGGATCTAATGAAATAATAATTATAAAGTACTTAGCACAGTGCCTGGAACATAGTATGTGCTATAAACTTTGTTAGCTATTATTATTAGAGAGAGTATGTTTTTCTTTTTAAAAAGTCACCAGGGCCTTAGCTGGTTCTTAAGTTATTCAATGGCTAGGCAAGCTCTAAATCCATCAAATTTGATTGAAGAACTTCACAACTTGTGAAGAAGTAACAAAAAGTAAGCTGGTCTTAAGATCTTAAGATTTGCTTGTTTCTGTTACCTGCCCCTTATATTTTATAATTTCCTCAATTTTCTAAGAAGAAATCAATTCATCAAGGATCTCCTGATCAAACCCCACTCCCACTAAAAATCTTCCTCTTTTTGTCAATTCTCCAATATAAAGGTCAAGAGTAAAACAAACTGTTATCATGTATAGTATAATTTTAGGACCATAGAACTTAGAATTGATGGGCCCATATAGGCTACCTAGTTCTTCCTCTTACTTTGCAGATAGTAACAGTGAGCCCCAAGTAAGGGAAGTGACTTGCCTGACGTTACAGAAGTAGTAAACAACCCAAACAGAGTTTAAACCCAGGTCCTCTGGCTCTAAATTGAGTGTTCTTTCCCCTGTCCCTTGCTGCCTTTTGATAATATACATACATATTTGTACATGTATTAAAAGACAAAGATGATAAATTCAGGCACTAACCAACTAAGTTTCTGTTGGACCACTTATCCTGAGGCTAGGAGCAGGAAATCATTGTCAGTATTCCATTTTTATGACATCACCTGATCTTTCCACCTGACTTGCCTGTACCATCTGGTGCCACTGTTTGGGTTATTACCATCACCTCTCCCCCTACCTTTCTGGTTTTCTTAAAGCCCTAAGACTCCACAAGAATAACCAGAGGAGTTTCCTTTTGTGACTATCCAACCTTTTCATATATTCTCTAATGACAACCTACCAGCATTTCAGATATTGAAAAAAAGGAAGAAAGAAACAAAAAAGAGTTTATTTTCAATGTAGTGCATATTAACATACAATGGAATTGGCATATAGTAACAAATGAAAAGTTTAACTAATAAGAATTGCAAAAATTCCTGTGGTTTAATGCAGATGCTCAGCACCAATCAGAGAACACTTGACCTGTTCTGTTTGTTCCCTTTCCCACTAATATTATCTTGCTTCTAGTTCTCTTACTATGAGTTTGTCCTGCCAAGGCTATTCTGTCTCAACCTTAGGAGATATTCTCTATTTTTCAGTTATTAGATACAGGGATTGGGATTTGGACAAGTTCTTTTCTCCTATTAGCCCCCAAATCTATTATACTTGAAATTTCTCACTCTTCTGGGAGTCACTTCTCACGGGTGGGAAAGTGCCAAATCTTCTTTCTCCAAGATTCCTTATGAAGGAAGACTTTTTCCTACCTGACTCCAAAGCTGATTCATGCCCACTGTAGGCTTTCCTATTGACTACCTCACTCTTCCTCTGGGAGTCTCTATATTTGGTCCCCTTTAAAAACTCCTTTCTCATTCTCTCTCTCTCTCTCTCTCTCTCTCTCTCTCTCTCTCTCTCTCTCTCTCTCTCTCCCTCTCTCCTTCTCTCCCTCTCCTGTCTACTTCCCAATACAGATTCTTTTCACATGGTTCAGCCCCTAATGGTAAAATCTCTTGTACCTATGCTATATTGACCATGGTCTGTCTCTAATCCATTAGCTTCCCCACTTCCCCAAGTATGGTTCATCATGCCTTTATGACATGGGTTCCCTACCCAAACAAACAAGATCCTTAGTTCTGAATGTGTGTTCCCAAGTGGCCCCACCTCTCCTCATTACTGGTTTATTAAATTGATAGACACACCCAATGCCCAATAGAGATTGAACATCTTTTCTCATCTCCTGAGAAAGAGTCAATCATTTCTCCACTATCTAGTGGAAAGTCACTGGTCTTGCTTGGGATCCTGTGTCTACACTCCCAGGGAATGCTGGTACAATCTACAAATGAAAATTGAATGGGCATAGCAAGTCAATTTATTCTTACCATTCTCACCATTCTCACTCTTCTAGTAACTGGACAAAATTATCTCACCACAGATCACCTGTGTCCTCAGAAAGCCCTATCTTCCCTCCATGGAGAGGCAATGTAGAGTTAGAGGACTTCTATTCAAATCTTTTCTCTGATACTACACAAACAGGAAATATGGTACAATGGAAAGACAAATGTATTTCTACTCAGAATTTGTGTAGATGCCCCAGATCTGCTACCTGTGGGACCCTGGACAAGTCACTCAACTTCCCTGAGGCTCAGTATTCTTTTCAAAATGAAGTAGTTGGACTAGGTAACCTTTCTAGCTTTAAATTTATGATTTTATGATTTCCAGTAATGCTCAGTCCCTAAGGCCTGTTAATCTTACAGTGCCCTTTTGTCACTTGCATGTGAAAAGATCTTAGAGAAACAACTTCAGCCCCTCCCCTCAGCTTTCTTCTCCCACCCCCACCCAGGTATCTAGGATTTCAGAGACCTCAAGGTAATGGAAATTCTCATCCACAGGACAAAAAAACCCGGGATGTTACCAGGGCAGGTGAAATACAGATTGGAATGAGGGCACCAATTGGGGGTGTGGGGAGGCATGCATGGAGAATAGATGCAGAACGCTTGTACTCTGGTGGAAATGGCAAGGAAAGGTAGAAGTTAGAGTCAGGAGGTGATAGAGGTGAGTTACCGGAGGAGAGTTAGGAGAGAATGATCTGGTTGTCTGAAAAGACCTCAGGCAAGGTGGGTTACAATATTCTGGGCTACAGAGGGAAGAAGTCAGTGATGCCAAAGCAAGAACCTCTCTTGGAGAGGGACAATCTGGCACAGTGAATAGAATGCTGTACTGGAAGACAGAAAGACCTGGGTTTGAAACCTGCCTCAGACTCTTACTGGTCATGTGACCATGTCTCTTTGTGAGCCTCCATTCCCTCATCTGTATGTGATGGAGTTGCATTTGATGAGCTTTAACATTCCTTTCAGCTCTGATTCTATAACCCCATGATCTACCTCAGCAGCTCCAGGAAATATATCTCCAGTAAAATATCGCCAGACCTGCTTGGCTTGGCCTTCCTTGGAGGTCATAAAGGTGTCTAAGAGTAGAGCTGAAGGTCATCTCTTTTTGACCTTACTGCCCCTCTCTGCTCCCCTGCTTGTCAAGCAGGCCAAGGCTGCTTTGTTCATTATACCGTGTTTTCCCGATAGTAAGACACTGTCTTATTAATTTTTTTGGACAGAAAAACACCAGAGGGCTTATTTTCAGGGGAGGGCTTATTTTAATGAACATTGACAGCAATTTTAATAAACAGGTAAATGTGAACAAAAAAATGTACCTTTATTCAATAAGCAAATCACTGGGGAAGAACAGGATGACGCGCTCACTGCTGCAGCTCTGATTGGATGCAGCTCGGAGCACGGCGTGCGTTTCGCCCAGGGGGGTGGGGGGGGGACGGTGCATACAGAGAGTACTGTAATGTAGCGTGTAGTGCAGGGGATCACCTTCACTACAGCAGCAATCTCAATAGGGCTTATTTTCGGGGGAGGGCTTATTTTAGAGGAATCTTACACAGTAAGGGGAGGGCTTATTTTCAGGATAGGTCTTATTATCGGGGAAACACGGTAGGCACTCAAGTATTTGTTGGAATAACATTTAGAGGCAATCAAAAGGCTTGGTGCTTCAAGTTTTTTCTTTCTGACGCATTGCATTAGTAGAAGTAGTATTTAAATAAGTGGAGGCTTCCCAGTATTCCATGCAGGGCAGACCACAACTGGAGTAGACTTCAGTTCCAGGGGTTGCCTTTTAAGAGGGACATAGACAAATAAGAATGTGTCCACTGGAGTTAGAATGTCTGGGAGCCTTGTATGAAGAGAGGTTGAAGGAATTAAGGCTATTGAACTTGGAGAAGAGGAGCTGTAGGGAAAATGTTATAACCATATTCAAATATTTGAAGGGCTCTTCATGAGCAAGAAGGCTGAGATTTAGTCTATATAATTTCAGAAGCTAGAACTAGAAGCACTGGGAGAAGTTGCAAAGGGGAAGATTTCTAATCAATTCAGGGAAAAACTTTTTGACCTTTAAATCTATTTCTTTTTTTTTTTTTAAAGCAATCAGGGTTAAGTAACTTGCTCAAGGTTATGCAGCCAGTTATTTCTGGGTGTGGTGCTGAGTATTTGAGCCCGGATTTAATCCAGGTCATCCCGACACTGGAACTGGTGCTAGCTGAGCCACCTGGTGGCCCCTAAGCCATTGGGGTTAAGTAACTTGCTCAAGGTTACACAGCCAGGTGTTTCTGGGTGGGTGCTAAGTGTCTGAGCCCTGGATTCGATCTCCAGGTCATCCCAGCACTGGAGCCAGTGCTCTTACTCGCTGTGCTACCTGGCCGCCCCTCTTTAGATCTATTTCTTATTGAAACGCTTATATATTAGAATGAATCCTCTCTTAAAAGCTATTTAATCTTGAAACTACACTGTTTGGGCATAACCTGTATTGCTCTTCCTATGATTGTCAATCTCACTGTAACCTTATCAGGGAAGATATTCGGTCAGTGAATCAATAAATATTTATTAAACATCTACTTCATGCAGTCACTGCACTGAGGCCTTAATGTGTGCCCTGTCCTAATGGAAGCTGGATGACTGTCAGGAATGTTGTAAAGAGGATTCCTGTACAGGGTAAGAGATTGGACGAGAGGCGCTCTAAGATTTCTTACAGCATTTGGATTGTATGATTGATACTTGCTGAGCCTGAAATGAAAAAAGAGCAAGTATTACATTCCACAAGTAGGGCACTTGAAGACAAAAGGTCTCATAGGGCCAGAAACCCTGGGACATTGTACCATGGTAAAAAGTCAGAGATTCTGAGACTTCATGAGATGTAGGCTATGGTGGCTACAGTGAGAGGAGGGGGCAGGGTGGCATTAGGCCAGGGGGGAGCTCACCTGGTATATCCTCTCTATGTGAGGGAAACAATATCTGGTAGTTTCCTGTTTTAGCTGGTTGGTCTCATTAACTAAGTGCTAAACTCAAGTATTTCTACCAGCAAAAAGAAATATCATTCAGGTGTGGTTCGGTTCCCTAGTTGTCACCCAGGCAGAAGCATTGTGAAGTTGTTTCATGGTAAGTTGAGGATTGAGGGAGGAGTTTTGGGAAAGAAGCAAAAGTTCCCCACCATGGATCAAGCAGGCTGGGGGATCACAGCCTACTTTGTCTGGGTACTAGAGAGAAGCCTTACCATGGCACAATTAATTTATTTCTACATCTCCTATATTATTTCTAATTCTATTGCACAGTTTCTCAAAACAAAGCGTCGTCTGGACAAATTGGCCTTGTGAGCAGAAATCTCATTGTATGACATCATGTTCTGAGAAGTTGATTCTCCAGGCACCTCTTTTATTAGACTCTGCTAGAGGAAATCTTTTTATTTCTCAGGCTGCCCTTGCCTTTGGAGTTATGTGATTCTATGTTTCATAAAAAGACAAGGAATCGTCATAGAAGTTTTGTATCCTCAATTGAAGACGCTTTCTTTTTCTTAAAAGTCTTTAAAAAAATTCAAACCTCTTTTTTTACATCGGCATAATCTCTCCCAGTGTTCTTCCTCATGCCCGTCCCAGAGAGTCATACCATATAACAGACAACATGTTTTTAAAGGCATAAAAAAAGAAAAAGAAAACATTCCGCATAACCAACTAATACTTTGAAATAGTCTGAAAATATTCACAATATGCAACATTTGTGGACTTCCCACCTCTTCAAAGAGGTTAAGGTTGGAGCATCTTCTCATATCTCTTCTTCTAAGTCATGTTTGTTCTTTGTAATTTTGCAATAATAACTTTTGATTTTTATTGATAGTTGGTCTTTTCATTTACTTTGCTGTCATCATTGTTCATATTGTTTTCATCTTATTTAACTTTTCGTCAGTTCGTCTGAGTCTTTGCATGCTTCTCTGCATTGATCATTGCAATCCATTCCTTACTTCACAGTAGTATTCCTTTACATTCATGTGCCACAATTTGTTTAGCCATTTCTCAATTCATGGGTACCTACTTTGTTTCCATTTCTTCACTATCACAAAAAGTCCTGCTATAAATATTTTGGCATATATGGGTACTTTCCTCTTAGCAATGGCCTCCTAAAGGTATAAGCCTAATAATGGAATCCCTGGATCAGAGTACAGACATTTTAGTCATTTTATTTGCATAATTCCAAATTACTTTCCAAAATGGTTGTATCGATCGATTCATAACACCACCAGCAGCATGCTAGTGTGCCTATCTTCCCCAAATCCCTCCAGCATTCACTATTCTCATTTTTTTTATCTTTGCTAATTTGCTGGGTATGATGTGAAACTTCAGTATTGTTTTGATTTGCATTTCTCTCATTAGCAGTGATTTGGAACATTCTTTCTTACAACTGTTAATTGTTTAGAATTTTTTTTTTGAGAACTGTTTGTATCCTTTGTCCATTTCCCTATTGTGGAATAGCTTTTGGTCTCAATTTCATGCTGTATATCCTGGATACCAAAACCTTATTAGAGAAATTTGATGCAATTTTTCCTCTATTTGATCTCATGCCTTTTTATCCTAGGTACATTAATTTTGTTTGTGAAGAAGCCTTTCAGTGTCACATAATCAAAACTTTCTATTTTATCATTTATAATTGCCTCCATCCCCATTTAGTTAAAAAGATATCTCCTACTCTTCACTGTGAAAAATATATTATCTGCTTCTCTTCTAATATTTTAATAGTATGACCTTTAATATTAAGGTCTCATATCCAGTTAGAATATACCATGGAATATGGTATAAGGTGTTGTTCTAAACCTAATCTCTGCCAGACCAATCTTCCAATTTTTCCAGAAGTTTTTATTAGAGAATTATTTCCCAATTTATATATTTCACTTTGTTGAATACTGAATTATTAAATTTTCTTGATTCTGATTCACCATTCTCTAGTCTATTCCATTAATTTACTTCTCTATTTTTTAACCAATAAATAAGCTTTAATAACTATTACTTTATTATATAATTTGAAGTCTATTTTTATCTCTTTTCATTATTTCCCTTGATCTTCTAGATCTTTTATTTTTTCAAATGAATTTTATTATTTTGCTGAGATCTGTAAATGGTCCCTTTGACCATTTGATTGATAAAGCACTAAAATTATAAATTAATTTTGGTAATATTGTCATTTTTATTATATTGGCATGGCCCAGACATGAGCATGAAACATTCCTCCAGCTTTTTAAGTTACTCCTTATTTCTTTAAGAAGCAATTTGTAATTAAATCTATATAATTATTTTGTGTGCTTTGGAAGATTGAGTTCCAGATATTTTATACACTTTGAGGTCATTTGGAATAGGGTTTTCCTTTCTATTATTGCCTCTTAGATTTCATTATTATATAGAAATGCTGTTGATTTTTGAGGGTTTACTTAGTAGCCTGAAATTCTCCTGAAGATATTCTCTCAATTAAGAACTATGCTGATTTTCTAGCAATATTTAAGTAAGCCATAATTTTATCAGCAAATGGAAATAGTTTTATCTCTTTATGTATCATTGAACCTTTAATTCTTATTACTATTGTTAGCATTTCCAGAACTATATATCTCAAAACAACAGTGGAGTCAGTGTATATTCTTGCTTTACTCCAGAATTTACTGGGAAAGATTTTAGTGTATCCCCATTGCATATGATGCTTTCTTTTAGTCTTAGATACATACTTTAAAAAGGTCCTCTTATGTCAATTCTTTTTGATCATTTTAGTATAAATATATTGTACTTTGTTACAGACTGTTTATTGAGATAAACATGAGTTTGATATGTTTTTATTTTTAATATGACTAAATATGATATTGCTTTACTAATGTTGAACTACCTCTGTATCACTGGTATAAATCCAATCTGGTCATTATAAGTAATTTCTTGGAGGAACAAGCTGTGGTCTGACAGAATTTATTTCAATTTTTCAAATTGATATTCATTAACATCAGTATATAGTTCTTCTGTGCTTTATCCTTCCCTGGTTTAGGCATTAGGACCGTATTTGCCTCAAAAAGAAAATCCAGTTGTGTGTTTTCCTTATCAATTTTTGAAAATAATTTTGTATTATTGATACTAATTATTCTTTAAAAGTTTGATAGAATTGTCCCGTGAATCTATCAGGACAAGGATTTTTTTCTTCTTTGTCATTTCCTTAGTTACCAGTTCTATTTTTTTCCCCTGAGTTTGAGTTAAGATTTCCATTTAGTCTTCTGATATTTTTTTAAGTTATCCCTTCTATTCTATTTCCATATTTCTTTTCTGTTCACAATTTCATAAGCATTTCACTGTCCATAGTAAGTTCTGATCATTTTTTAATTTCTTCTGAACCAACTTCTGATTTTATTTAACATTCTAGACTTTTTCTTTGGTTTCCAGTTTTTCTATATCTCTTGTAATTTTTAATATCTCTTTTAGGCTTATTATATATATTTATTTGTTGGCTAACTTAAAAATTCATATTCAGTTTAGAAATCATCTTTTTCCATTTTGCTATTGTATTTTGTTAAGGATATGTTTCTTCTTGACAACTGCTTTAGCTGTACCCTAAAAATTTTGGTATGTTGTCTCATAATTATGATTTTCTTTCACATCACCATTGTTTCTATGATTTGTTCTTTGACCCATTCATTATTTAAGATTTAACTTAAGTCTGCATTTTTGCCTTTTGGTTGTAGTCCGGGAGCTAATTTAGTGCTCTTTTTATTGTGTTACAATCTGTTAAGGATGTGTTTACTATTTCAGCTTTTTTACATTTGTTTGCAATGTCATTGTATTCTAACACATGGTCAGTTTCTGTAAAAGTTTCACGTGGTGTTGAGAAATACAAATTTTAACAGACCCATTTAGAAGATGCTATAAGTTTTTTTAGCTCTAGTTTCTACAGCAATTTTTTTCAATTCCGTCTTTTCCCTTTCATTTCTATAACACTGAAAAAGTAACATTAAAATCTCATGCCGCTATTGTCTTACTATTTATGTCTTCTTGTGATTCAGCTGATCTTTCTTTCATGAATTTAAATGTTAAGGCATTTAGAAGATGTGTGATATTGATATTAGTCTAAGATTCTTTTTACTATTCTATAATTTATCTCTTTCTATGTTGTCAGTGTTTGGTTTGGCTTTTTTTTTAGATTCACCTAATGCACAGTAAATTTTGTTCCAGACCCACAGTTTTATTCTGCATATGACTTTGTTTTTCAGGTGTACCTCTCCTAAGCAACAGATTGTGAAGTTTTGTTTCCTGATTCAATTTGTCATTCTTTTTCATTTTATTAGTTTAATCTACTCATAAAAATTATGAAAGGTTTATATTTGCCTCCATTTTTCTCTAATGCTTTATTTTTTTCCAAATTCGGATTTTCCCCTTTAACTCTGTAAACATAATAACTTGACTCTTTGGTTATTTTTGCTTAGTCTGCTTGAACACAACTCTGTTCCTACCAATTCTCTTTCCTTTACCCATAATACCCCTCCCCAAACTCCTGTTTGTTACTCTTTCTCTAGTTTTTAAGTTTTGCTTACTAGTTCCCTTTTTAAAATTTTATCTAGTCATTTAAATCTACTCCATTTTTTCCTCTCAAGTAGTCAAGTAAAGTCCCTCTTTCTCCATTCCCTTTCAACATGTTTTGTTTGTTAGTCTTTAAAATTTCATCTTATTCCTTTTTTTCCCTAAAGAGGATTTCTTTCCCTTTTACTCTTAACTTATCTTCTCTTTCTGACTATTCTTGTAATGTTAATGGGATATAAGATCTTCCTCAACTATTAATAGGCCTCACTTGGAGCCCATTAAGGGAAGCTTGCTTGTAGGAAGTCTTTCACACCTTTTGTTAATTTCTAATTAGGCACTGAGTCAGGAGGGTTGTGGTGCCCTCTGGCTCTAAAAATGAGTATATATACTCTAAGGTTAACATTTTACTTTGGGGCTCACTCATTGGAAAAATGTTCCTGTGATTTGGCCAGATGAGACTCTGCATAGCTGTTAAGGAGCCTCCCAACTTTGAAAAACTCAGATGTTGGAACTTCTCTCTCTGGCAACTATATGATTGCCTTGGTCAAACATAGGGATCTGTCTGTTGATTTTATGGGAATTTCTCAGACAGAAGCCCTGTCTGTTGGTCTTTCTTTCTCTACTTGGATTTTCTCTATTTTCTTTGTTTGGATCTTCTCTGAAGATCAGGGTGCTGATTTTCCCCTAACTAATGAATGTAATTAGAAAAGATTGTTGAGGGGTGGCTAGGTGGTGCAGTGAAAAGAGCACCGACCCTGGAGTCAGGAGGACCTGAGTTCAAATCTGACCTCAGATACCTAACACAAAAACTAGCCGTTTGACTTTGGGCAAGTCACTTAACCCCAAATGTCCTCCCAAAAAAAGTAAAAAAAGATTGTTGACCCCTTGAATCTTTCCTAGTAAAGCAAATCTAAGAACCTGTGTAAGCAGCCATCCTGGGTATGCCAGTGTGATTGCTGCTACAATTCTAGATTTAAATTCTTTGGTTCATGACCCTTATCCTTAACCCTTCTTGTCTCTTTTTCCCCATGGAATTAAAGCTGCTAAGGTACCTATTTTGGGTTTTCCCTTCTAAACTGTTTCTTTATTACTGCCTTATAGATCTTGATCCCTCTCCCCCTTTTCCTGCCATGCCTCACTCTTAGAAACACCAATTCCTACAGGTAACAGAGAGAATATTGTGACCTTCCACAACCCTCCCTCACTTGAATCAAAGACAACTGCAAGTCATGCCATCATTTCCCTGATGCCATGGTCCTCTTCTAAAGTGAAGGACAAATACAAGCACAGCAAAGAGAGAATATTGCCCCATGGTAGATTGAATTTTTCCTGCATCCCTGATTGTTCAGTTCATTATTAACTTTATTACTTATTATGAACTTTGCCCTCAGGGCTAGGTGGCACAGTGAGTAAAGTGCCAGCCCCGGAGTCAGAAGGACATGAGTTTGGATCTGGCCTCAGACACTTAACACACACACACACACACACACACACACACACACACACACACACACAAACTAGCCTTGTGACCTTGGGCAAGTTACTTAACCCCAATTGCCCTCCAAAAAGAAAAAAAAAAACTTTGCCCTCACCATAGCCATTTCTCCCCATTTGGCATGAAGTCTTTCTGGGTCTATGCCCTCTGATTTTTCTGAGTGTCTGTTATACCAGGAAGACTGATTTCCCTTCTCCTGCAGCAGGATGAGTGAATTCTCTAAGGACCAAATCCCTGCAGATTACGTCCATTATAAGGTCTTCATTTCCCTTTATAGAATGGTTCTCTTCCCCAATGGAAATGTTCATCAGTGGTCCAACCTCCTACTACTGAAAAACAACAGCAACAACTCCTCTCCCCTGCTGCTTTGCCTCCTTGCCCATTCTCCTGTATGTTCTCTTCTTCCTGAGAGACTACAGGAGTTATTTTCTCTTCATTATTAACCTTTGACTTGACTAAAGTACAACACATATTCCTCTCTATCTTCCTCCTTTTCTCTCTCCTTTTATGTGCCCTCCCCTTCTGTAATTCAGTTCCACAACAACATTGATTCATTTGTAGGCAGGGTGTTTCAAGGTTTGGTCCATGATGTTTCAGGCCTGTTTCTCCATCATTGCTTCTCTTTGACTTCTACTTTCTCTCTTAATCTCCATTTGTACTTTTAGAAATAAATTTAAGTCCCTGTTGTTATTCTGATGTTGTTGTCTGTGATATTCATTTACCTTTCCCGTATTACTGTCATCTGGGATGTTGACAAAGCAAATAATTTGCTTAAGTCAAGTTTTTTTCTAGTAATGCTTAGAAAACTTATTTTTAATCGAGCATCCATTTTTTTTTAAAGTTTCTTTTTAGGGTGGCTAGGTGGTGCAGTGAGTAAATCGACAGCCCTGGAGTCAGGAGAAGCAGAGTTCAGTTCTGGCCTCAGACACTTAACACCCACACAAAAAAACTAGTCGCATAACCTTGGGCAAGTTACTTAACCCCAATTGCCCTCCAAAAGGCAAAATAAAATAAAATTTCTTTGTGGTTAGGCTTCAGTTAACAAGGCATGTCTGCGTTATCTCTCAAGCTCCTTTGTTCTTCAAGTATATTATTCCACTGGCTTGAAGGTATGGTAGGGGAGGCAATAGAATAGTTGTGCATCATTTAAATTTCCTTTCCTTTATATTTGAAGACCTTTCCGTGGTTGCTTGCAGAATTTATTATCAGCAGAATTGTTAAATTTTATCATTATGTATAGGTGTTTAGTTTGTTTTCTGGAAGTAATCTATGGATTCTTTCAATTGGCAAATTTCTGTTTTCTGTGTTCAAAACTGCTGGGCTATTTTCTTGTATTATTTCTTGCAGTATCATGTTCAGGTTTTTTGACTTGTTTTGTTCTTCTGAAAGACCTATAATCCTTAAGTTGGATCTATGCATCCTGTCTTCTAGATCATTATGTTTTGCTTATAAGAAGATTATGTTTTCTTGTATTTCTTTATTGCTTTTTCCTCCTCTTCTTCTCAATTGTCCTTCATTTCTGTGCATTTGCATTCACAAATCAATTTATTCTCTTTTGTTTCTTTGGCGAGACTTGCCAGAATGGATTCAAGTTTATTCTGCCAATTATTTCTACTACACAGTTTATAAATACTTTTACAATTTTTATTTCTTTTTTTAAAATTCATTAATACATAATTAATTATAAATTTATTATAAATTATTATAAAATTAATAATAATAAATGTTGAATTTTAAATAAATAAATGGGCATTCAGTAATATCCAGCTGTGGTTCCATGTCCTCTTGGGAATCCACAGTGCACTATGCTTCACCAAGCATTGATTCATATTCCTTTGTCTTGAAATATTTGTTCATATTCTGGCTGATCTGGAGGCCATATTCCTTTCGGTTATTGATGTCTTTTCTGTTGACTTATCTGCTTGTGCTGAAAATATTTAATTGAATTTTCTTTCTCCTAAGATCTTTTGGAGATCTTTCCTTATAGTCTCATGATGCTCACTTTCTGATTCCTTCCCCTTTGATTGCAGTGCGCTGGGGGCTGGACTGGTTTTTGCTTAAGTTTGTTTTTTTTCAATTGTATCTGACTCTCTGTGTGACCCCATTCAGGGTTTTCTTGGCAGAGATACTAAAGTGATTTGCCATTTTCTTCTCCAGCTCATTTTGGAGATAAGGAAACTGAGGAAAACAGGGTTAATGACTTGCCCAGGATCACACATCTAATAAGTGTCTGAGGACATATTTGAACTCAGGAAGATGAGTCTTCTAATTTCAGGCCTGGAACTTTATTCTCTGTGCCACCTAGCTGCCCCAGCCTCTCGTAAGTCTCAGCAATTCACATTTCACCAGTTTTTGTTTCTGGACCAAGTGACTTCTTGGGGGACAGAACTGGCCCTGGCTGGTTGCTGGACTTCTTGCTTCAGACAGGCCTAGTAGATCCTCGTATATTCTAGCATCTCACCCCAGTTCCCTCTATTTTTTAGTTCTCTGGCAGAGCAATGCTTCAACACAAAGTGCTGCATTCCCAGACAGAGCAAGTATTTGCCTTTGATTTTCCATGGCACTTTGGGCAGGGTCGGGGAGAGGAGTAGAATTGAGTTCTGTAATAAGCCAATGTTTTGGATTCTATAGCCCTGCGAGAGCATAGTGGGATTAGGGGCTGAGTATGCTAAAGGTTAAGAATTAGCCTCAGTTCACTGAATATTTTTACCTCCTTGTGGTTCTTGGTGACCTAGAACACAGAGACAGCTGAAATTACAAGCTGAATTGCAAGAGATAACTTGCACATAATTCCAATTTTGGAGATGTTTGAGAAATCATGAGGATTGGATACAATGTCTAGTCTTCCATCTTATTGACTACATGATCCAGAAGACAAGTTGTCAAAGTAAAGTATGAGGCAAATGTGGCGTGTATGTCAAGAGGAGGGACAACGATGGAATGAACAAGGTAAAATTGATTGATGTTCATTTGCTGAGGTACAATGTACTTGTCTTCTACACAAAATATTCAGTGTGCTGAAGTGGATGGAATGTAGGACCTGAAATCAAGATGGTCATTCCAATATTGCCATTGACACTGATAGCCTTTTGATTCACAGAACTCACTTAACTTCTCTGAGCCTCAGCCTCCTCATCTATAAAATGGGGATAATAAAAATATCAATGCCAAAGGGTTGTTTTGAGGTTCAAATGAGATGACATATTTAAAGTGCTTTGAAAACATTAAAAGATTATACAAATGTAAATTATTATTATTCCTAAACATTTCAGGAGAAACTTAAAATGATGGAATACTATTTTTGAAAATCTAAATTTTCTAATGAGTCTTTATACTACTAAATTTTTATGGAGAAAAACCTGATTCTATGAGAAGAGTTGCTTATTTAGTCTGTGTTTAGCTCTATTTTTCTTCTTATAAAGAGATTCAAATACAGCTCCTGCACAGTAAGAGAGAAACAGTGTTTTTACCCATTATGACACATTTTTTTGCCTTGTTTATTGTTAATTAGACCCAAATTAGGCCTCAAAAGGAGAAGTCTTGTTAACATTCTGATTAATGGTATTGGCGAGTTGCCAGCTGAAAAGCTCCTATTTCTTCCTTTGATAAAGACTGAAAGAGTAATAACAAATGGAAAAAATAAAATTATGGCTTCCTTCCCTGTGCCAATCAAAATCATGTATTTCCCAGATTACAAAATTACAACATTTGAAAGCTTGGGTAGAAAAGGACTGATTCTTGTTGGGTTTAGGGAGATATTTTGGTTATCACTTTAATAAGCTTTCCATCCAAAATACCAAAAACATACTTAAAAGCTATATGAACACTAAATGTAGAAATAACTTCAAACTGCCAAAAAAAAAAACAAAACAACCCACCATTTTTAAATGTTTCATCATTTAAGAAAAGGCACATTTAATATTTTAAACTATTTTCTATATAAGAAAAAACTCTTCAGGGGCTAAGTGAATTTGAGAACTAGAGAGAGATGATAGAGCATTTATTATGTGTTAGGAATTGGGCTAAGTGCTGGGAATACAAATTAAAATAAAAATGACAGTCCTTACCCTCAAGGAGCTTATATTTTTCCTCTTTTTTTCTTTTTGGAGAGGGGAAGTTAGGGCAATTGGGGTTAAGTGACTTGCCCAAGATATGTGTGATCTAGTTTGTGTTAAGTCTGAGGACGGATTTAAACTCAGGTCCTCCTGACTCCAGGACCAGTGCTCTATTCGCTGTGCCACCTAGCCACCCTAAGGAACTTATGTTCTAATGGAGGAAGACAACACATAAAAGGAAGCTCAACAGGGAGGGGGAGAAGGTAAGGGTACCTGCAGAAGAGACAAGTACTGAGAGTCAGGAATGTATTTCAGAGACAAAAAAATGTACACGAATGGCCTGGACACTTCATGAAATGTCAGTCCTGGGCAGGAGCTCACCAACCAGTGGGGGAAATCTGCAGGGGTGGAAGCATCTCCAAGATAAGAAAGCTGCTAGTGAAGAGGTAGGAAAAGTCCAGTCAGGAGTGGGGCTAGGAGATAAGAAGCTCGATTTCATTAATTGTATTGACTTTATTCATACAGACCTCTCATCTTTGAGTTGGAATGTATATCAGTGGTTATTTCTAGATGACATAAGAATATATCAATTCAATCAATAAACATTTTTAAAGCACCTACTATGTGCTGGTCACTGTGCTAAGCACCAGGGATACAAAAAGAGGCAATAGACAGTCTCTGCCCTCCAGGAGCTTGAAATCTAGTGGAGCCCTTCAAGTTCTGGACTATTATAGAAAAGTCCTCATCCAAAAGGCCATGTAAGACAGTATGGAGCAACATCCTGACATTCATTCAGGAGAATCCTTTGCTTTCCCAGAGGGTTCTACACAGTCCCTCCCAGGACCATAGTGCCACCCTGTGGTTTGATCTTCCTCCCACCTCCCCCCCCCCCCCCAAGGCAAACATATTTTAATGTTGCTGGACAACTCCTTCCTTCCCATTTAACTTGCTCCGTTTAAAAAATTTAGGGGAATAGGCAGGAGCAAAGTACAGGTTCCCCTATCCCCTGCATTCCGCTCCCCTACATTATGGCTTTCAGACCCTTACCACTCTTCTAGATGTGGAGAGTTGCAGAGGGTATTCTCCTCTCTCTCTAAGAGCAATCCACACAAGGACCTCCCTTTTTCTCTCTAAAAGAGCAGATTCATGAATTTCCAAACTTAACAAAAGTCCAAGCACTTTGTATTCTCCCACCAAAATGAAGAGACAACCAAATCTAGAAAGAAATGGGTCTGGAGCGCCCTGGAGTTTGGAGGTGCCATTTCAGGTGATTTGGAAATTGTGTGATATTTCAGGTGATTTGGAATAGGTACTCTGGGGGTATCCTACTTCAGTTCCAATCCCTGTCTTAAATTGTCATGAAAGGGACAACTGATTTGACAACTTCCTGAACTTATTTGACAATTTTCCATCTGCTTTCTCCCCCACTGTAGAGTTATTATTAAAACTGAAGAGATGATCCATTGTATGCCTAAGCAAAGTGTGTTATTGTCATGATCAGGGCTAGTTTTAGACATCTGGTGATATTTTTGGTTTCAGAATATTCTATGCATAAACTTTGTGCAAGGAGAGAGGGATGGTAAGGAAAGGCTTATTGATTTTTTTCCCTCAGGCTTCTGCCTGTTGAACAGTGAATTTTAAAATCACACCAAAACAACACCCAAAACTTTAAAACTGAAATGACTTAAGAACTGTCAGGAAAAAAGCCAAGGAATTCAAGGTTCCATACTAACTCATTAATCAATCAGAGATAACAGTTGCCATTAAAATTCTGCAGTCTTCAAGAAAGGGGAAGGTGGAGCATTAATACCTTTTGTAAAATCTAATAAGTTTGTCCTCCAACAGCCACCAGCCTTGCATCAATGTTGAGGGGAAATGATTAGTGTGTGCTTTCTCATATATACACGTGTATGTACATATGCACACCTATATGTATGTACATGTGTTTATACACAGTACATATATGTATATGCATGTGTGTATTTCCATCCCATAGTATTTGAAAGAATATCCTTAAATGGAATAGAATACTACTGTGCTATAAAAAATGAAGACAGTTTCAGAGAAATAGTATAACAAAAACAAGTATTTGGAAAGATTTAAGAACTCTGATCAACACAAGAAGCAATCAAGGACTCCTAAAGACCTATGGCGAAAAATGCCACTCAACCTATGATCCAGAGATGATGTACTAATATGCAGAATGAGACACACATTTCTGGATATGGTCAACATGAGAATTTGTTTTGCCTGACTATGCATTTGTTACTAGACTGTCTTTTTTCCCTTGTTGATAGGGGAGAGTAAATGCTTACAAATTTACATATAAAAAGAATGTTAACACATAATGAGATGTATTTAGAAATTTTATTGTTGATGTTCAAGTGGTGGTCACCATAAAAATTCATATTAAAAATTTTTTAATAAGTATCAGCTAAGTTAGGTCCAAAAGAACTGTAATTTCGTAAGTGGGGATTCTCTTTGCCCTGGACATGGATCACCACTACCCTCTCCAGGCTTTGGTTAAACGTTGGCCATGAATTGCTATGGTCAAAAAACATTCATCATCTGGTAGTCAACCTTCTGTTCACAAACCAGCACTTGGTGAGGCTGATTCTTAGATGACAGGAATACTGTCCATTGCTGGTCCTGAGCTCAGCTTTGTAGGACCTGCCAATAGCCTGTGCTGTACTGGTATCGCCTTAAAGAATCCGTGGTCACCTCAAATCCATAAAAAGTCAATGGAATGGAGCATGAGTATAAGTTAGATATTCTACATAAAAATAATTAAAGAGTTATGCAGAGCATGATTTTCATCTTTGTGTTTTTCTCAGAGTAGAAAGGAGGAAAATATTACTTTTTCAATTTAGAGGTATATTTTAAAAATTTACTTCCAATGTGTATTTGTGATGTCTTAGAAGATGGAAGAAAGAACACCTCTAGGATTTCAACTTAAGTAGTAGGCCTCCTTCTGTAAAGCTCTTTAAATATGATAAAAAAAAATCACTAGCATGCTGGGGGGAATGCTAGGCCATCCAAACAGCACAGACCAAGGCATATTTAAAGGGTAAGTTAATTTAAATTTTTTAAAATACCAGCTCAAACTGTAGGCAGATTTTTTTCAGCTTTGACTACTTTTGAAACATTTTGCATTTATAATTCAGAGTAACTGACCACCTCTTCTCATGCCATGTTATAGGATCTTAAGTTTAGAGTTGGAAGGGACATTAGAGGTTATCCAATCTAATCCCTTGGGTAGCTAGCTGGCTCAGTGGATAGAGGGTTGGGTGTGAATTCAGGAACACTCATCTTCATAAATTCTGGCCTCAGACACTTACTGTGTGGCCCTGGGCAAGTCACTTAACCCTGTTTGCTTCTGTTACTCATATATAAAATGAGCAGGAGAATGAAATGGCAAACCACTCCAGTGTCTTTGCCAAGAAAACCCCAAATGGGGTCATGAAGAGTCAGACATGCCAGAGATGACTGAACGACAACAACAACAAAATTGAATTCCTTTTTTCCCAGATGAGGAAATCTGAAGTCCAGCAACATGAAGTAACTGCCCAAGGTCACATAGGTTGTCTAGAAGAGACAGGATTCAAGCCCAGGTTCTCTGACTACAAAGCCAATGTGCTCTTTGCACTGCATCCCAGTGATCAGACATGGACTGGGAGTCTGAAGACCTAAGTCTTGACCCTCAGCTCCTAACTGGGGCTTGGGGAGTCATTTCTTGTCCTGCTCAGTCTCATATCAGGAAATGATGACATATCCTCTCAAGATCCTTGCAACTCCAAGAATTTTTTACAATTCTCTCAGTTTTTACCTGAAGTAACACATTTATGCAAGGGATCAACACCTGGATTTGGAGTCAGAGAGTCTATGTTTGGATAAGTTCTGCCACTTAATACCTATGTGAACTTGGTCAAGTCATTTAACTTTTTTGGGCCTCAGTTTCCTGCTTTGTAATAACAGTAATTATATATTTATATATGTTTATATATATGCATACAAGTATATATGCACACACACATATGCAGGAACACACACATACACATGCATCACACAGTGTGTGTACAATGTGTATATGTATATATAATGCCTGTGTCACATAACATACACGTGCATGTTGTTGCACATTTATGCACACACATACATATGAGACTGGGTCTCCCTATTTCACCCTGTCTAGAAATACATGAGTTGCTCAGGGCCCTGGTACCATTATGATTAGTATGGGAGCTTTGAACTATTCCATTTATGACTTACGCCATTCCATCCTTGGTACACCAGTCCCCAGGCTCATCATATTATGTCAAATGTAATGCAGATACAATCGGTTTAGCCCACTACAGCTCAAAAAAGTCAAGCTCCAGAGATCTATGAAACTCAGTCAGACTGTAACTGCAATTACAGGTATGTGCCAACATACTCAGTACCAAATTAACACACACACACACACACTGTTTAAAGGCTTGGCAAGCATTTCATATACATTTTCATATACATTCATACAATTCATATAAATTATACAATTGCATCCTCACAATAACCCTATGAGGTAGTTATTACAAAGCTATTGTTATACCCATTTTACAAATGAGAAAGCAGAGGATGTGAGAGGCTATGCTTCTTGCTTAAAGGCATTAAGATAAAATTGGATAAGATTTAAAACCAAGTCTCTTGGACTCCAAGGCCAGTGGCTACGCTACTTGGCTATGAAATGGGAAGGAGGAATTGGATCAGATGACTTTGAAGGGCCCTTATACCTCAAAATCTGTTCTTCTCTTCCTTAAATATCCTGCTACTTGGAAATATACCCCATTGATTTTAGTAATCAGCGGATGCACTGTGAAAGTGAAAAGAAGAATGGGATAGAAGTCATTTAGAAATCTGGACCTTTGTATACCAGCAATCCAGTGTAGATATACCTTCACTTGTGCCAATATTATATTTCAATTCATTATTTTGGTACCAGAAAAGATTAAAGCTTTCAAAATACCTTAGCTTTGGAAGCAAATGCTCACTTGTGATAAAACTTCTTTCAAGTCCATGAGGGGTTTTAAAGGGCTCCAAATAGTTGTTTGTCACTGACAAGGAAAACCAGAATAGAAGAACTAGGTTTCAGTTACATCAAGAAATATTCAAGGTAGATGTTGAAAAGAATCTTTTTGACAATCATAGGAAAATTTGCATTCCTGGACAGTTTAAATTAAGAATAGGCAGTGTATATCTTAGATCAGGGGTGAGGAAGCTGTGGCCTTGAGGTCACATGTGGCTTCTAGGTCCTTGGGTATAGCCTTTTTGAGTGAGTCCAAGTTTTACAGCACAAATCCTTTTATTAAGGGGATTTGTTTTGTGAAGTCTGGATTCAGTCAAAGAGTTACACTTGAGAACCTAGAGGATCACATGTGGCCTCAAGGCTGCAGACTCCCTACCCCTGTCTTAGATGCTCCCTTTCTTTTTGGAGATGCAGCCTCAATTCAATGACTTCTCAAGCATACTTCCAGATCTAAGACTCTAGGGCCGTATGGCAAAAAGTCCACCTGCCTAAGTAGAGCCAAAATTAGGAATATTTTCACGTGAGGCAAGTCATACTTTTGTGTGGTATTACACAGGACAATGCCACAAGGCCTATAAGGAGGTAGTCCAACCCTTGCCCTGGAGGGGTAGAGGAAAGTTGGGCACCTTTGAAAGGGGCACCATGGAAACAGGACCTGGTAGGGTATCGCCCAGAAGTAACTGGGACACATGGAAATATGGATATAAGAGGACTGAAGTACAAGGTAGAAAAAAAAAACTTCAGTCGCTGTGAGGATGACAGCACCTTGGGACAAAGCCCTGCTTGCCCAGTCCTAGTGAGAACTGTGACTGCCCTTCAAACACAAAGGCAACCCCCAGTGCCTGGAATGTCCTTCTCAGTCATCTCCATCTTTTATAACCCTTCTCTTCTTTCAAGGTTTAACTCAGGGTCAATCTCCATGAAGCCTTTTTTTCCTTTGGAGGCAATCAGGGTTAAGTGACTTATGCAGTGTCACACAGCTAGTAAGTAAGTGTCTGAGTCAGAATCTGAACTCGGGTCCTCTTGACCCCAGGACAGGAGCTCTATCCATTGTGCCCCCTAGCTGCCCATGAAGCTCTTCTAGTTCTGATCCCTCTCAATACTTCCCTCTCCACCCAAGTTGAAAGTGTTCTCAAATATTTCTGAGAGTACTTCGTCTAAACCCTTTCTTTGCCTCCTATTACACCCTATCCTAAAAATATGTTATTACTTCCCTAGTATATTCTAAGCACCTTAAGGTCAAAGACCATGTCATTTTTCATCCTTGTGCCCTCAGGAGATGGCATAGTACCTTTCACATAGTAGGTATTTAATAAATTGAATCAAATATTCTCTGTTTGACCTCCCTGCCACCACCCCTGCCTTTTTTACTTGGCCCAGCATGCCACTTAACCTCTCTAGGCTTCAGTTTCCTCATCTGTAAAATGAGATGGCTTCTCAGATCTTTTCTAACTCTAATTCTATGATCCCATGGTCCTGTGACAGGATGTTCCCTTTAAAAAAAAAAAAAGATATTGCCTTCAGTATGTCAGTTGGTTCCCCAAACTTGAGCTGTAAATAGTGACTTTCTTTGAACTCTTGTCCACAGGACATGTACTTGTGATATTGTTGTGTTAAGGGCATCTAGATATCTTGACAAAACAAACACATTCATTTCTCTAACCTGAGGCAACTGTGCTAATGACAATTTTCCAAGAAGTACCCACCCCAGATTACTCAAGTCTTGTTCAGCTGCCATTCCCCACCTCCAAAGTCGTTCCATTCCAACATCCCTCCTGCCCTCAGGAAATAGACGCTGTCAGGGATAGGGAGGTGGCCTTCCTCAAACATTCTTTTCCTTTTGGTAAACTTTTTCAGACAGTTCGGTTAAACTCCATATTAAAAACAAAACAAACAAAAACATCCATTTTCAAAGGGCTGGCACCTGTTTGAACTCTCTTGTAAAAAGGTTTTAGGACTTCAAGTCATTGGCTGTCAAGTCCAACTCTTTATGACCCCTTGGATTGTTGCATGCCAGGCCCTTCCATCCTCTGCTAGCTCCTGAAGTCTGTCCAAGCTCATGTTCATGCTTCCATGACACTATCCAATTCATCCTCTACTGTCCCCATCTGCTTTTGCCTTCAATCTTTCCCAATAACAGGGTCTTTTCCATTAAGTCACATCTTCTCATTATATGGTCAAACTATTTAAGCTATAGCTTCAGTATTTGTCCTTCCAAATAATAGCCTTAATCAATTTCTTTAAATATTGAATAATTTGATCTCCTTGCTGCTCAAGGGTGTCTCAAAAGTTTTCCTCAGCACCATAATTCAAAAGCATTGATTCTATGACACTCAGTTTTCCTTATAGTCCAACTCTTACAACCATGCATTGCTACTGGAAAAACCACAGCTTTGACTATCTGGACCTTTGTTGGCAAGGTGATGTTTCTGCTTTTTAGTATACTGTCCAGATTTGTCATAGCTTTCCTTCTGAGGAGCATCTTTTAATTTCATGGCTTCCATCGTTGTCTACAATGATCTTTGAGCCCATGAATATCTTATCTGACACTGCTTCCATTTCTGAAGTGATGGGACCATTTGCCAAGATCTTAAGGTATTTTTGTTGTTAAGCTTCAAGCCAGCTTTTACACTCTCCTCTTTCATCCTCATCAAGAGACTTCTTAATTCTTCACTTTCTGCCCTCAAAGTGGTATATTGTCTGCATACCTGAGACTCTCCTGGCAACCTTAATTTTGGCTTTTTGATTCATTCAGTCTGTCATTTCACATGATGAACTCTGCATATAAGTTAAAATAAATAAGGTGACAACATACAGGCCTTGTCATACTCCTTTCCCAATCTTAAATCAGTCAGTAGTTCAATGTTCAATTTTAACTTTTGCTTCTTGACATGCTCTTTGCTTTACATCAATATGCACATACCTTCCTTTAGTAAATTATAATGAATTCAAGAGGAAACTGGGGTGGAGAACTGGAAGGGACCTTAAAGACCCTGGAGGAAAACTAAAGTAGCAAGAACAGAACTGGGGCTCAAACCCAGGTTCTTCTACTCCAAATCCAATGATCTTCCTACTATACTATAAAACCTGCAGTTATTGCATAATTTCTAAGGTCAAGAGAACTAATCTTCTCCCCAATATGTTATGCTCTAACTTGGTGGTGTCAGACTCAATTAGAATCAGAGGTCACTAATCCACACATAGCCCTTCCAGACCACATATTGACTTAATTTTAAGACATGTTATCTATCCTTTATTGTATTTTAATTTATTTTGTTAAATATTTCTCAATAACTTTTTAATCTGGTTCATCTTAGTGCTGCAGGAAGGCTAAACATTTGACATCTCTACTCTAAATCACTTATCAGAGCAGGTGATATGAATTAAATTAAACCTTATCACACATGTTTCTTACACCTGTGCCTCACTACTATTATGATCTAAGTTTAAGGCTACTGCTCTAATGGATGCTGTGTATAATTGTGCTTTCAAGATTCTTTTTCCATTTGGCAAATTTGGCTTTAAGGCATTCTTCTCCCCATTGGCTTTATGAGCCTCTTTTGCCATTTGAGTCAGTCTATTTTTTAAGGTGTATTTTCTTTAATCAGGTTGTTGACTCTCATTTCATAATTTTCTTGCATCATTCTCATTTCTCTTCCCAATTTTTTTTTCTCCACTTCTCTTATTTGGTTTTCAAAATCCTTCTTAAGCTCCTCTATGGCTTGTAACCAACTCATATTTTCTTGGAAGCTTTTGGTGCATGAGTTCTGACTTCATTGTCTTCTGCCTGTTCCATGCTTTGATACTTTTTGTCCCCAAAATAGGAGTGTAAAGTTGGATTGCTGTGCTTGCTTTGCTTCCTTTGCTTGCTCATGTTGCTACTCAATTACTTGACTTTCGAGCTTTTTGCCACAATAGAACTCTGCTATGAGAGAGGGGAGCTTTGTCCCAATTGCCAGGTCTTTCTCAGTTGCCATAGCTATTAGTTGGCTGCCCTCTCTGAAGCCTCCACATGCTCTGGCAAACTTGTCATGTACCCCAGGACCTCCACCATAGACAGTGATCCAGATGCAAGCACTGTGTGTAATTGTGGAAAGAAGCAAATCAGGTTCTTAGAAGAAAGTTTTGTATTAACTGTCTTTAACATGATGGTATCCTTCTCCTCTCTTCTTCTTCTTGTTCTACCTTCTTCCTCCTCCCTGTTCTCCTCCTCCCCTTTCCTCTCCTCCTCCTCCTTCTGGCTGACACCTTTGCCCAGCCCTGCTTCACTCAACTCCAACTCAGGAGCAAATCAAAAAACATGCTTGTGATGTCATTGGTTCTCTTCAAGAAGAAGATGAAGGATGAAGAATGAAGGATAACAGAAAATCACTTCTCGTTAGAGAATTTCATATGAAAGCAACTCTGAGCTTCCAATTCACATATATCAGATGGGTAAAGATGAAAAAAGGGGAAAATGACACATGTTGGAGGGACTGTGGGAAAATAGGTACCCTAGTGTCCTGAGGGTAGGCTAGAGTAGTCTAAAGCTATGCCCCAAAAGTTCCCAACTGTACATACCCTTTGACCTAGCTTTACTACCACCAAGCCTATACCATAAATAAGAGAAAGAGGAAAAGAATCTATGTGTGCAAAAATATTTGTAGCAGCTCTTTCCATGGTAGCTCAAAATTGAAAATTAAGGAGCTAGTCTCCTATGGGGGAATGGTTAAAGAAATTGTGTAATTTGAATATACTGGAATATAGGAAACAATGAAATGGATAATTTCAAGGAAACTGGAAAGGCCTTTATGAACTAATGCAAGGTGACGTGAACGGGACCAGGAGACAATTTTTACACTGATGACACTATGTAGAAAAACAACTTTGAAAGATTTTAGAATCAAGGCAACTATCAACTATGAGTACTAAAGAAAGTGAAACTCACCACTCATCTCCTGATACACAGGTGACCAACTTAAAATGCAGAAAGAAACATACATTTTTGGACGTGACTAATGTGGAAATTTGATTTGTTGTACTGTATAGCTATGTACTAAAGGATATGATTTTTTGTTTTGTTTTGTTTTAAATTTATTTAATGAAGGGAGGTAGGGAGAGGAACAGATTAATTTTTTTAAATTTCTATTTAAAAATAATTTTAATAAAAGAATGGATGAAGAAGAGATTTTATTATGTACTACCTCATTTGAAAACCTTCCTCTGCATTCAACCCTGGCTATCTTTTCAATTAGCAACAGACTCTTTACCAATTTTGCCTTATAACACACTTGCTTCTCTATGGAAGTCATCTCCCCAGGGGATGTATTTTTAACAAATATGAGGATGGGAAGATGGATCACATTCTCTCCTCCTCTTTATGACTAACCATGGGGCATATCTTCAATGCCCTTCACCCACTATCTCCCAACTCTCCCCTTCCATAGAGGGCATTAGGTACTCTCTCAGGGCAGTTATAATGTAACCCAAATTGGGCACCCACAATAGTAGCTTTACCCATACCAATGGAAAAATCTCCCTGCTCCCATGTCAGTTTGCCCTCAGTTTACCTTGTGTTCATGGAAGGAACTCCCTTGGAGGATGTGCTTTGAACTTCAGGAAAGTGAGCAGGAAGCAAGGCTCCCCACTTTCCTTTTCATTTTGAGTAGAACAGACTGAGGTTATCTAGGATGAACAAACATGAGTGGACTATGAGATCTCATTGCTTTATCTTTTCCTAAAAACCTACCCTTTCCCCAAATTTATCTATTTCTATTAAGAGAATTTGCATCCTTCCAGTAACCTAGGTCCAAAACCTCACTGGCATCCTTGATGATCCACTTCGACTCAATTGCTTGTCAAATCTTGTCATTTCTATCCCTCACATCTGTCTTTTCTCTGTACTCCCATAGCCACCATCCAAATTCAGGTCATAATCACCCCTGATATGTATTGATTACAATTACCTTCTAATTGGTCCTCCAGTCTTCAAATTTCACTAATCTGCTTCAATCCGCCCTCCACATATACCTTCCAAAGTGATTTTCCTAAAACATAGGAATGACCATATGATCCTCTCTCCCCATTAAGTAGGTACCAGCAGTTTCCTATTACCTTTGTCAAATATAAACTCCTTAATATGGCATTTAAAGACCTTCACACACTGTTTTGTTTTTGAGTCCTTCAGTTATATCCAATTCAAATGACACCATGGACCACAGCATGCCAGGCCATTCTATCCTCTACTCCCAAAGTCTGTCCAAACTCATGTTTGTTGCTTCCATGACACTATCCATCCCATCCTCTGCTATCCCTTTCTCCTTTTGCCTTCAATCTTTCCCAACAGCAGGGTTTTTTCCAGCGAGCTCTGTCTTCTCATTATGTAGCCAAAGTATTTAAGCTTCAACTTCAGTACTTGACCTGTGAATAGCCTGAATTAATTTCTTTAATTATTGACTAATTTGACCTCCTTAATGTCCAAGGGACTCTCAAAAGTCTTCTCTAGCATCACAATTTGAAAGCATCTGTTCTGTGACGCTCAGCTTTCCTTATAGTCCAACTCTCACAGTCATATATTACTACTGGAAAAATCATAGCTTTGACTATATGGACCTTTGTGGGCAAGGTGATGTCTTTGCTTTTTAGTATGTTGTCCAGATTTGCCATAGCTTTTCTTCTAAAGAGCAAGCATCTTTTAATTTCATGGCTGCAGTCACTGTCTTGAAAGCACTAATATAAACCGACATTGCTTCCATTTCTTCTTCCTCTGTTTTCCAGGAAGTGATGGGACCAGTGGTCAAGATCTTGACTTTTTTTATGTTAAGCTTCACATCAGTTTTTACATGGTCTTCTTTCACCCTTATCAAAAGGCTTCTTAATTCCTCTTCACTTTCTACCACTACAGTGGTATGTCTACATATTTGAGATTGTTGATATTTCTCCCAGCAACCTTAATTCCAGCTTTGGTTCATCCAGCCTGGCATTTTGCATTATGTACTCTGAATATACATTAAATAAATCACTTGACAATATACAGCCTTGTCATACTTCTTTTCTGATCTAAAATCAATCAGTTGTTCCATATTTGGTTCTAGCTTCTTGGTTAGCAGATAGGTTCCTCAGGAGACAAGATGGTCATGTACTCCCATCTCTTTGAGGACTTTCCATATTTCATTGTGATCCACACAGTCAAAGGCTTTAGTGTAGTAAATGAAGCAGAAGTAGATGTTTTTCTGGAACTCCATTGTTTTCTCTATAATCCAGTGAATATTGGCAATTTGGTCTCTAGTTCCTCTGTCTCTTTGAAAACCAGCCTGTTTTTCTGGAAGTTCTTGGCTCACATAGTACTGAAGCCAAGCTTGCAGAATCTTAAGCATAACTGTGCTGGCATGTGAAATGAGCTCAATTATTTGGTAATTTCAACATTCCTTGTCATTGCCCTTCTTCAGGATCTTTTCCAACCCAATGATCACTGTGTTTTCCAAATTTGCTGACATATTGAGTGCAGCCCTTCAAAAGTATCATCTTTTAGAGTTTTAAATAGGTCAGCTGGAATTCCATCACCTCCACTGGCCTTATTGTTAGAAATGCTTCCTAAAGCCCACTTGACTTCATTCTCCAGGATGTCTGGTTTTGGATCAGTAACTACACTATCGTTGTTACCCATAATATTAACGTCTTTCTTGTATGGTTTCTTTGTATATTCTTGCAACCTCTTCTTAATTTCTTCTGCTTCTGTTAAATTCCTAACATTTTTGTCTTTTATCCTGCCCATTTTTGCATGAAATTTTCCCTTCCTTTCTCTAATTTTCTTAAAGAGATCTCTTGTTTCTCCCATTCTATTGTTTGCTTCTATTTCTTCATATCCTGTCCCAATCTACTGTGCTTCTCTAGATTTATTACATATTACTTCCTTTTCTACACTCTACAGAGAGGATAGAAACAAGCATTTTAAACTGCCTATTATCAGGCACTATGCTAAGCACATTACAAATATTATCACATTTGATCCTTCTAATCACCTCTGAAAGGTAGGTGCTATATTTATCCCCATTTTACAGTTGAAGAGATTGTTAAGTGAATTTCCCAGTGTCATATACTAGTATCTGAGGCAGGATTAAACTCAGGTCTTACTGACTCCAGGTCCAGTGAACTATTTAGAGTTCTACCTAGCTGTCCTGCCAAGCCAAACTGGTCTTCTGTTCTTCACACCCATATAAAACCACAACTAAAATATTCAAATGTGAATAGGACATTAAAGTATGGTACCAACGATTAAGCAGAACTACATTAAAAAAAACAATGAATTTATTTTGGAAACTTTCTGCTCAATTAAAATTGAGATAATTCCCTTTTACCTATTGTTTTTGCATTGGGTTTGATGAATATCTACATACAGAAAAACATGAATCCTTCTGAGAAGCTGTTATGTTATAACCTCATATCTAGTTATTTTATTGTGTATCTTTCAATAAAAATGCATGTAAAACAATACCTATAATGGTGGGATTGGCCTATGAAGATTGCTCCTTGAAGCATGTTCATATATTCTCCCTCCTGTTTTCAGTACTAGACACCATGTGGAAACTTTACAGAGCCATTTAAGTCATGATGACTCAGCATTTGATACTGTGGTGATGAAAGTCTTATAACTGACTGTGGAGTCATAAAAATTGATGACTCAGGAAGAGCTAATTCAGAACTGAATGAACATACAAAAGGTGTAACTTGTTGGTCTCTTTTCTTTGTCGGCCAATGAGTCAAAAACTGCTTTGAGCACCTGGGTGAGAGAGTGGTAGTTGGCTGGGTTCCCCCATCTGAACACCATAAGTCTATCAGTATATGTTTCTTTTCTATTTATTCTTTTTTTGGAGGGGCAATTGTGGTTCAATGACTTGCCCAAGGTCACACGGCTAATAAGTGTTAAGTGTCTGAGGCCAGATTTGAACTCAGGTCCTCCTGACTACAGGACCAGTGCTCTATTCACTGTGCTACCTAGCCACCCCTCTATTTATTCTTTTTTCTGATTTTGGGTAGATGTGTATTTCAAGAGTGGAGTACCTAAGTGACCTTGCAAGTATGGTAAACCCAGCAGCCTCAATGCTAACTATGTAGATGTGTATTGAAGGATTTATTTTTAATAAGAGTTCACCAAAGGCAGTAACAGTTACTGCTAGATAGGGACAATGTCAGAGGAAGTATCTGAAGGTACATGTGGAAAGATAGTTCCTCAAAAAAAGTAGCAGCTTCATGGAGCATGACCCTTGAAGGAAGAAGAGCTAGTTATGGACTCTTGAAAAGCATCAATACTCAGAGCTCAGTTGAAAGCTACATAAAGGAAAACTAAAACAAAAACACTTAAAAGATGTCTAAGTTTGAGTTCATTCTTCCCCAATGAACTTGTGTTTTAAGGGAAGAGTATGTTTCCAGTTTGGTGGGACTATTTTGTACTAAGTATTCTTGCTATATTTTCTCAGTAAATTCTGTTTCTAAAAGCTAACGGTCATGTGATTAACTGATAATGAGGAACATGTCAGTGAGGGCTCAGAAGTTAAAGTACTAGAAATCCCAATGTCTCAGTGTTATTCTCAGAATGATAAGGGAAGTAGTAATCCCCTGATCTCTGAGGACTGGGTCTGTCATTGAGGTTGGGAGTGGCAGAAGTGAGCTTCCAGAGGGTGCTAGGAAACAAAAAAGAAGTTTGTCTGCTTGGTTAGCTACATGGATCAAAACAACTGAATATTTATTAAAAATTGTTATTTCAGATCTTTTAAACCCCAGGATTTTAAATCTTCTAAGACCACAAAGCATATTCAATTCCACTTCACTCAAGAGCAAAACACACACACACACACACACACACACACACACACAAGCACACAATCTGTGGTATGCATGGTAAAATAAATATTACTCATAGGGAGACTTTTGCTTTAGAAAATGAGTAGCAGTTGAATCTATCTCTGGGTTCTAGAAAGTTAACAATCCATTTTGAATTAACCCTACTTAGTGGCATAGCCCTATCACCAAAGGTGTCCAAATTCCTAGCCAAAGTAAAAGCTACTGATTTGTACATCACCTTCAGTGTTAATTATATGCTAAGGCAGCACGGTGTAGTGCAGAAAGCACTAGATTTGGCATCAAAAGTCTTAGGTTGAAGTCCCGGCGCTTTAACTAACCTAAGACAAGTCAGTATATGTAAAATACTTTACAATCATAAAGTGCTATATTCAATACCTGTTGTGATTTTTGTCATTTCACAAGTGTCAAAATGCATCCACATTTCACCATTTCCCTAACTTCCAGTAAATTTTAGCTGGTTGTTTCTTTAAGGGATGCTCTACTACAGGAAATATCTTCTAAGTATTTCCCCAGAAACATACCAATGGCCTCTGTTGGAATCTCAAACCAATTTCTATTGGCAGAAGGTAGAGGTGCTGAACAAACATTTAAAAGACACTAGCCCTTGCAAACCTTTCCTACACTCCTCTAGTCCCCAAATTCTTCCTCTTATCCCTTCCTTTACAATTGGTTGGTTGATTGTTGTCCTTCATTCTGGAAGAGGACCAAAATGACATCACCATGCTAGAATCAAGTTGCGGTGTGTCTGACTGTGGTTGATCAGACCAATATGAGCTTGGAATGTTCCACCACAGGTGGGGCATATATAGTCCATGTGAACATTTGGGGTGGACTCTCTAAATCTGCATATCTCAAGTTTAGTTTGAGTAAGGACCTCAGTGTCTGGTCTCTTACCCTGCCAGGTGATCTTCAGAATCTTCCTAAGACAATTCAAATGGAAGAGATTCAATTTCCTGGCATGGTACTGGTATACTATCTAGGCTTCACAAGCATACAACAATGAGAGCACAACAACCCTATACAACTTCAGTTTGGTAGTCAGTCTCATACCTCTTCTCTCCCACACTTTCCTTCAGAGCCTCCCAAACACTGAGCTACTTTTGGCAATGCATGCATCAACCTCATTATCAATGTGTACATCCTTGGAAAGTACACTATCAAGGTAAGTGAACTTATCCACAGAATTCAAAACTTTTCCATTTGCTGTAACTGATGGTTCCATGTATGGATGGTGTGGTGGTGGCTGATGGAGTACATGTATTTTCTTGGTAAATTGTTAGGTCAAAATTAGCACAAGCAGCAGAGAATCTCTTCATACCTTATTGCATCTTGGTTTCAGAGGCTGTATTGGGTGCATAATGATCTGTAAACAGAAACCATGCACCAACACTCCCTCCATGTTATTCTTGGCTTGTAGCCTTTTCAAGTTGAAAAATATACCCTCAATGCAGTAGCTAACCTTGGTGCCATGTTCATTCTCATTGAAGTCCTTAATAATACCTATTGAATAGATAACCTAGCCAGGTCTGACTATATCAGCTCCCCAACCTTCCTCCAAATAAAATCTACCAAATAAACTCCAGTAGCTATTAACTCCAGGATTAAGTTACTTCTGTCATGCTTTTAAAGTCCTTTATAACCTGTCCCCTTCCTATATTTCTAGTCTTTTATTTTTCACTCCTTTCTATGTACCCTACAATCCAATGTCAATAGTATTGTTATCCTTTGCACAAAAACATGCATGTATAATATGGCAAAAGCAAATTCCCACATTGGCCATGCTTGAAAATGTCTCTTTCTGCATTTTAAATTCATCATCTCTCTAGCAGGAAGAGGTGAATGGCACTTCATTCTTTTGGTACTCTGGCTTATCATGGTATTGATCAGAATTCTAAAGTTGTTCAAAATTGTTTTCTCTATAATGTTATCACTGTATAGAATGGTGTTGGGGCGGCTAAGTGACACAGTGAATAAGAGCAACGGCCCTGAAGTCAGGAGGACCTGAGTTCAAATCCGGCCTCAGACACTTAACACAAAACTAGCCATGTGACCTGGGGCAAGTCACTTAACCCCAATTGCCCTACCTTCCCCTCTCAAAAAAAAAAAGCAAAAAAAAAATATTTATGTATAGAATAGTGTCCTAGCTCTTCTCACTTCACTGTATCAATTTGTGAAGGTCTTTCCCATTTCCTCTTGAAACTACCCATTTCATCATCTTATGGCATAGTAATATTTCATTACCTTCATGTATCACAATCTGTTTAGCCATTATCCAATGGGAGAACATTTCCTTCGTTTCCAGTTTTGGGCTACCATGAAAAGAGCTGCTATAAATATTTTTGTATATATAGGTCTTTTTCCTTTTTGATTTCTTTGAGGTACAAGCCTACTAATGTGACAAAGCTAGGTCAAAAGTTATGCAGAAGAGCATTCTTAGGGCAGAGTCAAGATGGCAGATTAGAAACAGGACTTCCACAGGCTCCGGCTTCCACCTCCTCCAATTCATGTAGAAGGTGACTCTGAAGAAACTTTGGAGCTACATAACCCACAAAATGACACAGAGAAGCTAACCTCCTGCTGAGGACAGCCCAGCAGGCCAGCAGGAAGCGGCTAGCACAGTGCTCTGGGAACCCAGCCCAGCCCTGCCCAAGACAGAGGTTTTAGCCTCAGGGTGGGCCTGACCAGCTGCCAGCTGGAGGGACTTCAGATCACCAGCAGCTGTGGCAGTTTCCAGAATTATCAACACTTAGATACTAAGGACAAAGTGAGAGGTCAGTGCAGTGTGTACTTTGGGATCCAATAGTTTGGGAGTGTGGTCGGCATTTGCCCCTGGGGCAAGAAGAGCTGAAGCCACCAGGCAGCTTCAGCTCCTGTCCTGCAGACTGTAGGGGGATCAAGTCACCAGTCTGAGGGGTAATCACTCTTGCTTTAACCTGCTTGGATCTGGATTGTAGTCTAGGGTGGAGGTCCTGGGGTGTGTGACCAGCTTTCCAGAGCATGTAGAGGCTTCAGAGACAGCACCCATCTAATACCTTCGGCAGCTGAGAAAACTCCAGCATTTGGGACGAAGCTCCTCTGTCTGGTAGCAGAGTCCTACTGTGGCAAAAAGCCCAAAAGTCAAGTAATTGAGTAGCAACATGAGCAAACGAGGGAAGCAAAGCAAGCAGAGCAACCCAACTTTATACTCTTATTTTGGGGACAAAAAGGATCAAAGCATGGAACAGGAGGAAGACAATGAAGTCAGAACTTCTGCACCAAAAGCTTCCAAGAAAAATATGAGCTGATTACATGCCACAGAGGACTTTAAGAAGGATTTTGAAAACCAAATAAGAGAAGTAGAGGAAAAATTGGGAAGAGAAATGAGAACAATGCAAGAAAATTATGAAATGAGATTCAACAACCTGATTGAAGAAAATAACGCCTTAAAAATAGAGTAACACAAATGGCAAAAGAGGCTCAAAAAGGCAATGAGGAGAAGCATCCTTAAAAAGCTGAATTTACCAGATGGAAAAAGAATCTCAAAAGCACACTGAAAAAAATCATTCCTTCAGAATTAGATTGGAGCAAATGGAAGCTAGTAACTTTATGAGAAATCAAGATACTATTAAACAGATCCAGACAAATGAAAAAAAAATAGAAGGCAATGTGAAATATCTCTTTGGGAAAACCACTCTCCTGGAAAATAGATCCAGGAGAGATCATTTAAAAATTATTGGACTACCTGAAAGCCATGATCATAAAAAGAACCTAGAAATCATTCTTCAAGAAATTCTCAAGGAAAATTCTAAAATCGTTTTAGAACCAGAGGGCAAAATAGAGGTTGAAAGAATCCACTGCTCGCCTCCTGAAAAAGATTCCCAAAAGAAAACTCCTAGGAATATTATAGCCAGGTTCCAGAATTCCCAGATGAAGGAGGAAATATTATAAGCAGCCAGGAAGAAACAATTTGAATATTGTGGAAACACAATTAGGATAACACAGGATCTGGCAGCTTCCACACTGAGGGATTGAAGGGCTTGGAATATGATATTCTGGAGGGCAAAGGAGCTGGGATTAAAACCAAGAATCATCTGCCCAGCAAAACTGAGGGGAAAATTTGGTTATTCAGTGGAATAGAGGACTTTCAAGCATTCTTGATGAAAAAACCAGAGTTGAATAGAAAATTTGACATTAAGATACAAGAAGCAAGAGAAGCATGGGAAGGTAAACAGGGAAAAGAAATCATAAGGAACTTATCAAAGCTGAATTATTTACAACCCTACAAGGAAAAAATGATAACTGTAACTGATGAAACTTTTCTCACTATGAGAATAGTTGAAGGGAACAGAAATGTATATATATATATATATATATATATATATATATATATATATATATACACACACAAACATATATATGTCTATATAGGAGGGTATATGGGCATATGAATACGTGTGTGAATGTTTGTATATATGTGTACAGGTATACATAGATAGAGGGCACAGGACCAATTTAATGGGAAGGAATGATAACTTAAAAGATGAAATTAAGAGGTGAGAGAGGAATATAATGAGAGGAGATGGGGAGAGACAGAATGGGGTAAACTATCTCATATAGAAGAGGCAAGGGAAAATGGTTGCAATGGAGGGAAAGAACAGGAAGGCAAAAGGGAGTGGGTCAACCTTACTCTCATTGAATTTGGCTTAGGGAGGGAATGACATAGACACTAACTAGGATATCTCACCCTTCAGGAGAGTAGGGGCTAAGGGGATGAGAGGGAAGGGAGGGCAGGCTGCGGGGGAGGGAAGTTGGAAGCACCCACTTTTGAAAAGGGACAGGATCAAAGTAGAGAACAGAACAAGTGGGAGGTGGGATAGGAGGGAGGGAAATATAGTCAGTCTTTTACAATATATCTACTATGGTAAAGTTTTGCACAGCTACACATGTATAACCTATACTGAATTGCTTATCTTCCCAGTAAGTGTGGGTGACAAGGGAGGAAGGGAATGAATCTGGAATTCAAAGTTTTAAAATAAAATGTTTTAAATATATATATATATATATATATATATATATATATATATATATATATACTATTATTAATATCATTTTACATATAACTGGGAAATAATACATACTGGCAATGGGGCATAGAGATCCACCGTGCCCTACTGGAAAGTCAGAGGGGGTATGGGAGAAGACATGGGAGAGAGCAGATTGGAGGAGGAGATATCCAGTGGGATCGCTATTTTGGGGTTGTGGGTAGGGCAAAAACGGGGAGAAAATTTGTAACTCAAAATCTCACAGAAATGAATGATGTAAACTAGAAGTTAATAAAGCATTTGATTAAAAAAAAGTTATGTAGAATTCGGTAACTTTGCATAAGTTCAAATTGTTTTCAGAAATGATTGAATCAGCTCACACGTTCACCAACAACACACCAGTGTACCTGTTTTCCCATAGCTCTGCCAACATTTGTCATTTTCCTTGACTGTTTTTGAGTTTGTTTTAATATTTCTTGTTGTCTGGTAGAACCATTGAGTTCTGTTTGCTCTATTTTGTTTTTCAAAGAGTCTTCAACTTGGATAGTTTTCCAACTTTTGTTCTAAACTATCTTTGTCTTTCAATTTTTTCTCAAAAGCTCAACTTTCAATTCTAACTTTCATTTTTTTATCCCTTGCTTCATTTCTTCCAGTCATTCTTGTTATCCTTACAATCAGGGAGGTTCCACTTGCATGTGTTATAAAATTATTCCTTTCTTCTGGATTAACTTGTTGGGTTTCTCTTAACATAATATTTCCTCACTATGTTAGGTGTTTTGTTTCCCAACTTCTGTTTCTAGATTGGGACTTTGTGCTTCCCACAACCCTAGATGAGATAGTCAGGTCCTGCTTGGTCCTGTAGTGATGTACCACTGCTGTTGCAATTCTGAATGGAGCAGCTGGGACCAACCAGGCCCCACCCTCTGCTACAGTCCCTGGTTTCTCTTTCTGGGCTGGTGGCCCAATGTGGGTGTTGACCTCAGTACGTCTCTCAACTCTTTTTCCTTACACAATCCCCAACTGAAAGTTGGTTACATGCCCTACTGTGGTTCTGATAAGCCCCATTTGTACATTGAAGATTATTTTGAACTCAGTTCTCTAAGTCTCTCCCAAAACTTGTACTGGATTGTTGAGATGACCTTGACTCCTGCTGTGGCCATTAGTGTCCTCAAGTGCACTCTGCCTTGTTGTACAAGTAATGACCTTTGGAAGATGGTCATGCTTCATTGCCGCTCACAGATCAGAGCTGAGAACTTTCTGGCATCAATCTCCAAGAAGTTCACTCTGCTTTCTGCATCTCCTAAAACATCACTGCTCAGAGCACTTACTTACTTACATGTTTCAAATCCTATGAAATAAGTTTAGTTAAAGGCCTCAGGCTGTTTATTGGAGCTTATATTGGCTTCTTCCTCTTCTGGCCCAACCCTTCTCCTAGGGCCTGTAGGCTTCTAGCCATCTCCTTGTACAATCCTTGGCTGGATGGAGGAGCTTACTGCAGTTTCTTTTTGGTATTTCTTGATCATCTGATGTCTTTTTAGATCTTTGCTACAGCATAAGTAGATTAAATGAGATCTTCTATGACTTCTTATCTTACTGTCTTCACTAGAAATCATGATAGATCTTTTTTTGGATTAAATTGAATTAAAATCCTATGATGGCAGAAACCAGGCTGAGTTTCTTGTGATTCTGATTCTTCCCTCCCTTCCAGAAAAGAGGATTTTTAAAAATGCTAGTTACTCAACAGTCTACATGAAAAGTGACAGATTTACCTCTGGGGGAATCACATCTTGGGCATGAATGAGTATAAAGGTAAATAAAAAGAGCCTCTTTGACCTCCCTCTGAGCATTCTGAGGTCAAATTGTCCCATTTTATTTTCCATTTGTCTCAGGACCATATTTCCTTTCATCTATAACTTTTTCCTTAAAAGAAACACACACACACACACAAATACCAATCCAACCAAACACTGCCATTCCATACTTCTAGGCTCAGTGGGTTCTTTCCCTTCTCCAGGGTGGTTGCCTAGCAACAAGGATTCCATGCTGGGTGGCAGTTGGTCCTCCGAGGTTTGGCCTCTTCAGAAGTCCTCGTGGCAGTTGGCCAATGAACCGGTCTCTTGTGGTGTTTCAGGATGAAGAAGAGTACAAATAACCCCCAAGTGACTCTGGGTCTATACAACGACTCTCAAAGATCTCAGAATACTTTTAAGAGATTTTCTGAAATACCCTTTGAGGTCTTCACAATTCTTATTTCAATAGCAATCATGGCCCTGTAGGATTGGTAGGAGTCATATAAATAAAAGTTAGTGTTTTTATGAATAGTGCTTTTTTATTATCACATGGGAGCCTAACAACAACTCTGTGAATTAAGCACTAGTTTTATTAGTATTATTTGAGGCTTAGAGATGTTTTTAGTAACTTCCTCATGGTCATACAGCTAATGTTTTGGGGTCAGAGATTGAATGCCAGTCTTCCTGACAAAAGGCCCAGCAAAAATAATGACAATAACAATAAGCATTTATTAAGTACCTACTGTATGCTTGGCATTGATAGGGATAGAAAGACAAAAAGAGTCGACCTCAAAATGTTCCCATTCCAATAGAGAAGGCAACACACAAATAACTATGTACGTTTAAGATAGATAGAGAAAGCATTATCGGGACAGTATGTAAGAAGGGGGAAGGGAAGGAATAAGCATTTATATAGTACCTACTATGTGCCAGTCACTGTGCGAAGCCTCTTGTAGAAGGTCAGATTTGACTAGAAACTTGAAGGAAGAGAGGGAAACCAGGAGGTTTAGAAAAGAAGGGAGAGTATTCCAACTTGGGCAACAGCTATCTGAAAGGTCCAGAGAGTCAGGAGATGGAACTTAGTGTGCAAGTAAAAGCAAGAAGACCGGCATCACTGTATCAAAGAGTCCACAGCTATGAGTTATGTATAAGAAGACTGGAAAGGTAGGAAGAAGCCAGGTTATAAAGGTCTTTAAAAGACAGAGTTATTTATCCTGAAGGTAATAGGGATCCACTGGAGTTTATTGAGTGAGAGAGTAACATGGCCAGACTTACAGTTTAAAAAAAAATGACTTTATCCACTACATCAAAACTGCCACCAGACCAGGAGATAGAAGAGTTCTTAACTTCTCTGTATGTGTCAGGGACCCCATTGACAATCTGATGAAGCCTGTGGAACCCTTTTCAGAGGAATATTTTTATTGTAATTGAAAAAAAGCTACATTTTAGTTGAAGATCAGTGAAAATAAAGGCATTTTTCCCCCATCTAGGTTCATAGACACCCTAAGGTCTACCCTCAGTCTGTAGACTTCTGGTCTTGGTCTAGAATGGGAGGAACATTTCACCGAGTTCAACATTCTGTGCCTGAAGTCAGGAAGATCTGAGATCAAATCCAGCGTCAAACACAAATTGTTTGACCCTGGGCAACTCACCTAACTTCTGTTTGCCTCAGTTTCCTCATCTGTAAGATGGGGATAATAATGGCACCTACCTCTCAGAGCTGTTTGATCCTCAAAAAGGGGGATTAAATGAAATAATAGTTATGAAGTGCTTAGCACAGTGCTTGGTATATAGAAAGTGATACATAAACATAAGCTATTTTTAATGGAAGAGGAAACTAAATCATAATAAGAAAATGTCACTTACCCAAAGTTGTTCACCTTGTTAGTGACAGAATTGGGGCTGGAATGCAGAATGCAGCCTTCTCGGTTTCTGGTCCTGTCTTTTTTCTACTGCACCATGATTACTGCTAATTTTACAGATGGGAAAATAGAGGCAAAAGAGGTCTAAAGGCAAAGCATAAGTGTAAGAAACAATTGCCAACAGCATCCTGCTCTGCATGTGGTCTTCAGTTGACAGATAAAAGACTTGTTGTCTGTGTGTGTATAGTGCAGAAAGCATTGTGTGTGACACCCCATCAGCCCTGTCAGTCACACCTGTTCTCATGGACAGTGATCACTTTTTGGTATCACTTTCAAATCTGAAGCAAAACAAGGTACAATGTCAGTTTTTTGCATGGGGCTAGATATTTTTTCATCATGCACTTGTCTTTCTTTTGCCACCCAGCATCCCACTGGGCTGCTTCTCATATTAGTCAATGTATACTAGGGGAATAAAATTTATTTTAACATTATTTGAAGCAAAATACAAGTAGGAAGGTACAGCAAATTCACCAAGGGCTAGGAGTGAAGGAATAGAATGAATTCCAAAGTCAAATACACCACAACTTGAGAATTCTCTCTTTCCCACTTGCGTAGATAATCAATAATTATCTGTATTCATTGTAACCCCTTTTTGACACTGGATTTTAGGGATGGGAATTATATTCTGACTATGTTTTATTAGGTTACTTCAGTATAAAAACCCTCTCAGCAGATGGACTAACACAAGTTGAGGGTGACTGATGGCCTCAGACCCATCGGTGAATTAGGGGGATATCTACCCCAAGCATGTGAAGACTTCTCCTGGGGGAATGGGCACGTGAGAACAATTCGTTCCAACAACCATGAAGGTGGCTGAAGCAGGTGCTGTGGAGTGTTTAGAACTTGGTCAGACATCAGAGATACCTAGGTCAGGGGTGAGGAACCTGTGACCTCAAGGCTGCATGTGGCCCTCTAGGTCCTCAAGTACAGCTCTTTGACTGAATCCAAACTTCACAGAACAAATCCACTTAATAAAAGAATTTGACTAAGCGCTTGGTCATCCACTGCATCCCTGGTCATCACCAGTCATCCTGACTTTGTCCTGCCCTTGACCTGTGATGGCTCTAGAAGAGAGAGTGAGGCTGAGGACGTTGTGCAACTCTGCCTCACTTAAATACAATTCACTCAGGAGTCAAGACATCACCCCATGACGTCATTAGTCCTCTTTGAAAATGAAGGACAAACAATAAAAAGTACTTACTACAGGCCAGACACTGGTCATTGAGTCTACCTACTCATTTTACAAATAAGGATACCCGGGGTGGCCAGGTGGCTCAGAGAGTAAGAGCACCGGCTCCAGTGTAGGCATGACCTGGGGATCAAATCCGGGCTGACACTTAGCACCACACCCAGAAATAACTGGCTGTGTAACCTTGAGCAAGTTACTTAACCCCAATTGCTTTAAAAAAAAATAAAATAAAAAATACAAATAAGGATACGAAGGCCCAGAATGATTAAGTGACCTGCGCAAAGTCATACACAGGTAATAAGCAACAGAGATGAGATTTGAACTTTGTCATCTCCAAGCAAAGTATTAAGAAGAGAACCTTAAACTGATCTTCATTGACTCCTCTACCCATTCTGGAGGTTTTTAATGTGAGGGCAAGCAATGAGAAGAGAAAACGAGCTGCAGCTTCCCTTCTTACCCTTAGGGATAGACAGCTCGATTCTCCTGATAATTAACTTTTGATGTAATTCAATTCAGTTCAAACCTCAGGTCTGGCTGGTCAGAAGTGAACCTCTACCTCCTAATCACTTTTTTCAGAACTAAGGATGTGTAAGAATCATATTGATTCCTCCACTCTCTCTCCACCCCCATCCACATCATAATATGTCAAAGGTAATGAGCTGTCATCTACTGATGAAGGAAGTAAAGAACAAGGAGAACTCTTGTAGTTTTCAGGAATGAAAATTTGCTTGGGTAGGGAGGTAGAGGATGAAATGATATCATTGAATATCAGTTGGAGGGAACACCAGAGGTCATCTAGTTCAGGGCTTCTTAAACTGTGGATCTCAGTCCCATATGGTCTCATTGTCCACTCCCCTATATGAACAGGAACTCCCCCCTGCAGTGATGACCATCCAGTCTCCATTTGAGGACTTCCTCATTTACCTCCACTGGTCTCCTGACATTGAGGGACCAAAGAAGTCATTCAGATCCACAAGCATCATTGCTCCATTGCTTTGGACTTAGAGGGTTCATGTTTCAGTTCACAATTCAATGGACCTACATCAGTCAAGTATTTATTATGCATTGATTATGAGATGGACCAGATCCTGTGCTAGGAGCCAATGATACAATGATGAAACCAAAACATTCAAAAACAGATAAAAGTCCTCCAGTAACTTACATTTGATATGGTTTTGGAAAAGGTTCATATAGTTGTTGAGTTTGGGGAGATATGATTTTAAATGCTGTATATGTGGAGCAGAATAATAATGAGCTATGTTTTAATGAGACTTTTTATCTATTTATATTCCCATCAATAGAGAGAGAAAGGAGTGATAAACCTCTTTCATTTATCTTTTCCCCAGACCTGTTAAATTTCTTATGTTGCTAACAAACTTAGTAATGGAAATGATTGACAGGGAATTGCCTGTAAAAATCAGCATTTCCCTAAGCTTCTTGAAATGATTATCAGGAGGCTAGTGCATAGCAATACTCTTAAAGGGACAACCCAGTAGACACCTAGTGAATAATGGCAAAAATAATAGCCTTCCTCCTTCTTTGTAGAGGGTGAAAGATGAATGGTGTGGAATATTATATATGCTGTCATTCAGCATTAATTGGTTTTGTCAAACTGCTTTTTTTCCCCCTCTTTTCCAAACTTTTGACTTACTGGGTAGAAAAGGGGGGGTATTTTCATATTTGAAAATGAAGATAATATTAAAAACATAAGATATCTATAAAAACAAGATTTTTAAAGTAACATGACCTCTCTGTGAAACTGCCATATGACTCTGGGCAAGTCACTTAACAAGCCCTCAGTTTACCCCTTTGTAAAATCTGTATAATAATAGATCCTACCTTATTTGTTGTGAGGATCAAAGGAGATGATGTATACAGAGTGCTTTACATGTCTTAAAGTGCTATATAATTGTTAGCTATGATTTTAGGGGTGATAATAATATGATGACAGATGAGTGATTATATATAGGACACACTATATGGTCTTGACCCTACATTTCCTATAGGGTTGAAAGAATGAATGAAAAAAAATCAATGAGTGGGTGAATGAATAAATGAAAAAGCATATATTGAGGTAGGGATGTGTAGGATGAAAGCACTGAGAGCATTATTAAGTGCTCACTATGTGCCAAGCACCTTGCTCAAACAAAAACTCCCCAAATTGACTTTCAATATGGCCCAAATTTACCTATTCAGCTTTATCATCCTCTGATCCCCAGTGTTAACCCTCTTTAAAACAGGTAGTCCTAGAGCCTCCAGAATGCACTAGGATTATTCCTGGCTTCATGCCTTTATTCATGCAGTTGCCTCCTCCTATCAGCCTTTCTTTTCTTCCCTACATGAACTTTGCATACCCTTTACCATCCTGGATGTACTTTCTGGGTGGTCTCCAGTTTATCAGCATCCTTGCTATATTGCATTGACTATATTTCAGTACTATATTCCAGATGTGTTCTCACTAGGGCAGCTTACCAGGGACCCATCACCTTCCTATTCCCGGAGCTTCTGATTATTGTCATGTGGTCCAAGATCAAATTAGCCTTGGGTTGCCACATCATACTGCTAGCTCATAATGAACTTGTATCAAGTCACGAACACCTTGCAATCTTTTTTCAGACAACCTGCTACCCAACCATTCTGTTCTTGTGAAGTTGAAACTAAGCGCAAGACTTTATATCTATCCCAATTACGTTTCATCTTACTTGATTCAGTCCAACACAGTGGCCTATCAAGGTCTTTTGGGATCTTTGCTTGTCTTCTAGTACATTAGCTACTCCTCCCAAGTTAAGCAAACAAGCATTTATTAAGCTCCAATTATGAGCTGGTCACTGTGCTAAGTAAGAAATGAAGATTCAAAGAAAGTTGAAAGGCAAATCCCTGTTCTCAAGGAGCCTGGTCTAATAGGGGAGAGAACACGCAAACAGCGTGAGCAAATGTAAATTGGACATAATCAATGGAAGGCACAAAGGTGGAGGTGGACTGAGAAAGGCTTCTTGCATGAAGCAAGACTTGAGGGAAGCCAGGGATACCAGGAAGCAAAGATTTGGGTCATCTGCAAATCTGATAAACATGCATTGCAATATTTTATCCAAGTCATTGATAAAATGATAATCAAGATCCTAGGACTCTAAACCCAAATGAATATCACATTCATAACATTAAAAGTGTGTTAATAGGGTTAAAAACATAGTGAATAACACATACATAGCACTAGTAATTACTGGTCTATTTACTGGTCTATCAATATTATAGCATATGTTTTGAGATTTTTCAATAGCAGCTAGGTGGTGCCACAGTACATAGAGCCTGGACCTAGAGTTAGGAAGACTCATTTCCTGAGTTCAAACCTGATCTCAGATGCTTACGAGCTGTGTGACCCTGGGTAAGTCACATAACTGTTTGCCTCACTTTCCTCATCTGCAAAATGAGCTGGAGAAGAAAATGGCAAACCACTCCAGATCGTTGCCAAGAAAATACCAACTGGGGTCATGAAGAGTTGAACCTGACTGAAATGATTGAACAACAGCAAAGTTTTTCCAATGGTAGAAATGGATTTGCTATTACATTCATACTCTTACTGACTTAGCATGTGGGGAGGGACTACTCCTTGTTTTGATTATCTTTGTGCTAGAAGCAGAACCTAGACAGGTCATTCCTCATAGGGAGGCAGGGGTCAAAAGCTCCCTCCTGTGGTCAAGATCACAATCTGCTCAAGTCTCCTCATGCTATGGGAGTTTTGTCCTAAATATTGCTTCAACCCCCATGGCTACAGGTCTTTCTCTAGATCTTTTGACATTGCATGAAACATTAGACATGGAAGTTAGGTGGCCCAGTGGATAGAACACAGGACTTGAGATCTGGAAAACCTGAGTTTAAATCCTGCCTTAGAAACACTAGCTGTGTGACTTCTCTATACCTCAGTTTCCTTATCTGTAAAATAAGGAGATTGGACCTAGTAGCCTCATCCCTTCAAACACTAAATCTATAATTATTCCTTCCTCCTTCCTGCATCCACCTTCTTTTCCATTGGTACATCTCTTTTGTGGAGTCAGGAGAGGAGCAGATATTTAAAGCCAGGTCCAGTCTCTATCCCTATTTTTTTCTTGAACAGGCCCAGAAGGAATTTCTCTACCCATGCAGAACGGTATCCTCCCAACAATTTAGTCATAGAGAGGTGCTTAAAACATTGTGAGATTAAGTGACTTGCCCAGGGTCCCAAGGCCAATGCTCGTCAGAGGCAGCACTGAAAGCCAGGAATTCCTTACTTAGAAACAGGCTCTCAGTAGGAGTCCCCAGCTGACTAAGCCTGTGTAAGTATGGGCAAGTCCCAGCCTCTCAGTGTGTTAGAGAACTTTCTACAAACATGAAATGCAGAAAAGGTGCCAAGCTGTATTGGTAGAGGGAGTTTCCTCCCCATAATTACCTATACCAATGAAATCACAGGTTCAGTTTCATATATATATATATAATGTGTGTATACATATACACATACATGCATATATGTATATGAATACATATATGTATGTACATGAGACCATATTTATGTACTTAATGTTAATTCCCTTAATAAGCTCCTTGAAGGCAGAGACTAAGGTCTTTGTAATCTCAGCCCACAGCATAGTAATTGCTTGTTGACTAATTGAACTTCCTAATTTTACAGTTGATGGTACTAAGGCCCAGGTGGGGAGAAGAGCCTTGGCTGTCACACAGGTAATAAGCAGAAGCTAATTCAGTTATAAGTCTAACACAGAGATTAACAACTGTGCTGAAAAGCGAAGGGATGATGTCTTTTACTCCTTGGGGTAAAAATACATCATTGGAGAGAATTTATCAGGAAGCTTGAGGAGCAAGGGCAGAACAGGGGAAAAATGTGGCAGAAATTGTAACTCCCGCACCCCTTGAGCGAGCTAGGATTTGCAAAGCCCTGAGGGGTGCAAAGAAACGCTTGCAAAAGCTTGCAAGTTAGGAAGTGGGGACACTGCACAGACTGGTTTTGCTATCTGTTCTAACTTAGAAGGTAGCGAACAGCTGACCCCTCCAGCTGCGCCCAATGCTTCCCAAAGCAAGCCTACCCCGGCCCGAGGAAAGAAGGGGGTGGGGAGGAGGGCACATGTATTTCCATGTGAATCTCGCGGGCAAGGGGCGGAGAGAACGACAGAGGTGGCCCTCTGCGCATGCGCCAGATGGGGGGGGGGGGGGGTAAAGTAGGTCAGACTCCTACTCTCACGTGACCCCTCTCCCCTCAGCTACCCCCGTCTCCTCCCTCTGGAAGGCCCCCGCAGCCTGGATGCGCTCTGCAGCCAACGTGACCAGGGAAGGGAGGAGGCGGGGCCAGCTCGGGGAGCGCGCCTCTGCTGCTGGAGTGGATTCTCTGGTTCTTGACCCATTGGAGCAGGGCGGGAAGAGGCTCGGGCGGGCGAAAGGGAGCGCGGGGGAGCCCAACTTCCCCAGACACGAGAGTGAGTGACGGTGAGGGGCGGAGGGAAAGAAGAGAGGCCTAAAGTACACACAGCCGTGTCTGGATGAAGGCGTTAGGTCGTGGGCAGCTCAGCCTGGGTTTGTGCCCAGGGAGCCAGAAGAATCTGGAAGAAAGCATCAGACCTCATGGCAGGTGTCAGCGCACACGTGCTGAGCCTTTGCAGAGTGCGTGCAGTGTTGTGGGTTCCGGCAGCGGGCGAGACACTCGTGCAAATGGTTTTCCAAGGGTTGCACTTAAAGCAACACTTACCGTCTCCTGTATTCCTTTAAAGCTTCCCTAGACTCCTCTCAGCAGGGAATTAGAACCACCTAAACCTTCATTTGATAATAAAAAACCTCACATTCCGGTAGTGCTTTGGGATTTACAACTCGCTTTGTGGGAGGATGGTATTTTTACAGATGAGGAAACTGAGGTACAAAAAGTCGCTTAACCACTGATTGCCTCAGCTTCCGCATCTGTAAAATGGGAATAATCGCAGCACCTAAGGTGATATTTGTATAGTGCTTTGCTTTTGTAAATAGAAAGGATAAATGACTTGCCTGTGGTCACACATCCATCAGGTGTCAGAACCAGGAGGTGAACGATTTCTTCTTGCACGCATGCCCAACATTCTTACTGCCCACTGTCTCGCAGCCAATGCTGTCTCTCAGGTTCACAACCTGGCACTTAATAATGTTTTAAGCCCTCCGCTAGTATCTAGCATTTATCCTCTTGTATCTTTGGAATGTTTAAAACACACACATTTCTTGGGCTGCCTGAGCAGCTCTGAGTGTTGTGACTCCCATGTTGTTCTGTGCAAAGAGTTCAGATGTTGCACCTTCAGACATGAGTCCACTGGCCCATATTCCAGTATTCTAATGAAAGGATATTCAAATTTGGGTCTATGAACTTGTCTTTTTTAAATTTGATGATAGCAGTATTTCAATATAATTGATTTTCTTTGTAATGCATTTAAAATGTCCTGAGAGGAAGGTGTCCATTAAGCTTCATCAGACTTCCAGAAAGGTCCCTGAAAATGTTAAGGACCCCTACTCTAAAGAATTTGGGATCTCATTGATGGGGGTAATCTTTCTAATGGTGCAGATCACAGCTCATCTACATCTGCCCATCTTGCACAACTTTTGTTTATGTTTTCCTATGTATCTGCCACAGAGGAGTCTTCAGCATTCTAGGAAACTTTCTTATGTTCCCTTGACATTCTGTTGATGAATGCCAATGGAGAACATAGGATTTCCATTGCTTAGACCTTACTTTCCTTTTGTGACCATCCCATTTTTTTCTGGTCATGTGTTATTTTTCATACCACTTACACATAATCCCTTGTTTGTAATATGTTGCAGCCTTGCTGACCTCAGTTCAAGCACCTCCATTGCTTCTGGGGTGATTCCCTACATAAATTTTTTTAGTAAGTATTCCATGACTCCAAGCCAACATCACCTGGGAGAGCCGTGGTGATAAAATGGACCTTTGTTTCAAAAAGAAGCTTGAGGTCATTAAATGGGCAGTTTCATGGGTCAATTCATGAAACTTAGCCACGAGTTTCAAATCATACAAAGGGCTTTTGAAGATCTAGATACTAATTCTTGGCATTCCCATACAGAGAATGTTGTATCCTAAAAGTGGTGGTTTCATAGTGTAGCATCATAAATCACAAACACATACTTCTCCTGGTTTTCTTTTCTGGATATTAAAGTTCTGTTTGCATCTGAATTTGCCAGATAAAGCTCACGAGGTATGTTATGTTCGTCCCTAATGGGGAATCACCCAGAATATATAGATATAGATATATGGCTGGGGCGAGGGGGGTGGGAAAGGGAGGGTAGGAACAGCACATACAGCCTATTATCAGATTCCAACAGTTCAGCTCTTAGAGTAACAGAGAAAGAGGTAAGAGGCAAGTTCTACATAAACTAGAAAAAATCGCAGCAGTTTTTTTTACACCTCATAGAAGAAAAATGAGAAGAAAAACAGCCACAACCTCATTTCCCAAAGGTCCATTGGACTTGGAATGCTTAAGACTTGTCACTGTTTGAAAAAAAATTTAAGGCAATGCTCCTTCTGATTCAGCTTTAACCTGGTTGGCATTAGCAACTGTTGTTAGAAGGAAATCAGGACCAGTTTCCAAAGGATCATGTTAGGTTCACGTATACTTGAATCTTAAGTGTGTCCCAAAAGTTTTAGTGGTTTTAAGCTTTAATTATCAATTGAGGCTACATTGTAGTGAGTAAAAGGCAGTATTCAAACTCAAGTACCCTGACTCCATATCTAATGTTCCCTTTACCCAAGGGGGGAAAAAAGAAACTTTGCTTTTTTGCTTGTTGCATTAGGAAAGGTGTGTGGAAAGCACACTGGATTTGGGTTTGAATGTGGTCTGGTACTTACTTGTGGCTGCAGACAAGTCCCTTCATATCTCTAGGCCTCACTTTTCAATTAAATGAGGCTATACTCCTTGCCCTATAATGGCTGTTCCAACTCCAAATCTTCTATCATTTGTAGGTAAAGTTTTGAGTTCGAGTCTAGCTACTACTTATAGTTGTCTACCAGAGGTGGGGTTTCAACTTCAAGGCCACATAGGACCCTCTAGGTCCTCAAGGGCAACCCTTTGACAGAATCCAAAGTTAAAGGGCTGCCCTTCAGGACCTAGAGGGCCACATTTGACCTTGAGATTATGGGTTCCCCGCCCTTGGGACACGGCCAATTCTCTGTTTCTTTCAAAATGATCACAGAATCACAGCTTTAGAGATGAAAAGGTATTTTTAGTGGTATCTAGGTAGCTAGATGGCGTGGTGGAAGACTCATCTTCCTGAGTTCAAATCTGGCCTCAGACACTTACCAGTCCTGTGATCCTGGACAAGTCACTTAACCTCCTTTGCCTCAGTTTCTTCATCTGTAAAATGAACTGGAGAAGGAAATGACAAACCACTCCAGTATCTCTACCAAGAAAACCTCAAATGGGGTCACAAAGAGTTGGACAAGACTGAAATGACTTAATGATAGCAGTCTAACCCCCTCCCTCCATTTTACCCATGAGAAAACTGAGGCCCAGAAAATAACATGGGTTCCCCCTGGTCACCTAGTCTGTAAGAAGTGGCAAATCTAGAATCTGGACCTAAATCCTTTGAGTGTAGCACTGTTTGCGCCACACTGCCTTCATTGTTGGCCATGGTAGATGCACACCATGCTTTGTTAAAACCTTAAAGAGTCATTGTTATTATGCTTAACTCTAAGATAAGGTAAGAGATCAGCTCCCTTGCACTCCTCATCCCCTTCTCCTCTAAGGTTTTGGTTTGGAGCTGTGTGTTGGTATGTGTGGGTGTGTGCGTGTGTTTGCGTGTGTTTGCGTGGGAGAGGTGGCACACATCTCAGAGTTGAGATCCCACCTTACTGAAGTGCTAGCTAAGTGTGCCTTATAAATAACCACTCATCCAGGACAAGCAGTGTTTTTGCCAAGCAAGTAGAAAAAAATGTCTGTTTCATCTATTTTTTGTGAGCTTCCAAGAAAGAAAGAAATTGGTGGAAAAAAATTCTAGGTTGCTCAGAATTTTGAACAAAGATGTCTCAGGTTATTTTATGGTTTCATTTGTCGTGGGTGCGCTTCTTAGTGGTACAGATTGCAATCCCTCTAAGCAGGTCTTCATTCATGTGCTTCCATGAAGGACCCATCTTTATGTTGAAGGCTTTCTTCTGTTTTCTTACTCTTTTTTTTAAATGTCTTATGTAGTCTTTATTATGTCCCAAGTAGTGTTTGGATGTCCTTTGTGTCTAATCCAGAAAATGGTAAGACTGATATGTTTGGATGAAGACACTAAAGTCTGGGTGAGGAAGGGCCCACCCCAGTTGAGTTAGAGAAGTGGGTCTGACTTAGGAGAGGTGTAGTGGAAAGAATACTGGATTTGGAAATAGAAGGCATTGGTCCTATTCCAGGCTGTGTTGCTGTGTGGCCTTGGGCAAGTTGCTATCCCCCTCTGGAACACAGTTTCACCATCTATAATGGCAAGTCAAGAAGTACTTAGCACCTGTTTGAGCCCCTTGTGAGTTGAAGGTGGGAGGAACTTACTGATGCAACAGGAAGGGGCAGAACAGGAAGGAGCAGAACAGGAAGGAGAACCACCATATATAAGGAGGAACACAGCTGGGACAGAGCAGAACTGAGAAGGGGAATGATTGTGGGGGCAGGCACTCTGTTTGTCTGTTCTGTTGTGTATGTGATACTTTGTACAGAAGCCTGGGACCTTACTGGAAACCCTGAAAGAGTATTTTCTTGTTGTCTGTTTACAGAAGTCCTGGAGAAGGGTTTCAGAGGTCCTGGGACTATACTGATGATTTGTGTTGAGTTCTCAGAACTTGTTTATGGGTCTGTGCTTATTTCACAGGCAGATAGTGAATTGATGATGGTGTCAGCGATGTGCATGAATGTTGTTTTGGCTCTGTTAAGCTTTGTCTTCCCAGAAACAGAAACTTCGAAAGACTTGAGGCGAATTGGACACTGTGAGCTTCAACATGGAAAGGGAACTGGACGAGGAGCTGAGAGCTGCCTGCCTGTGAATCCAGGGAGCCGGACTCGTGGAAGAAGAACCAGGGAATTCGGGAGCCAGCCTTGAGCCAAGATGAAAAGACCTCTCCTTGGGTACTTAGTGCTAATTGACAAGATCATGATTTACTGTGATCTAGGGGTGGGAGAATTTTGTACTCTGTACCTTGTACCCCTTAAGGATGATTGAGTTAAGGATGAATGGAAATTATTTTCCAATCAAGAAGAAAGAAGACTGTTTGACTGAGAGATTAAGACAATGTGATCTAGGGGTGGGAAAACTTAGACCTTTGTACTTTGTGTCCCTTAAGGAGGATTGTTCCTTAAGGATTATTGGGTTAAGGACTTACTGAACGATATCTTTTGTTTAAAACTATGTGGCCACGTTAGTGATAAGCTGTTATGTTATATCATTGTGAATGCTGTACTTTGGTTTCTGTGAATGTTTTGCTTTAGTTTACTGCTGAATAAATAAAGAGTTCACTATACTATGTGATCAGAACCTTAGAGCTATTCACAGCAGCAGTCCTCTGGAAAGCTGCTTGTGCTTAGATTTACACCATCTATAAAATCATGGTAGGATTGGACAAGATGCCTATAAGGTCCCTTCCAGTTCTATGTCTATGCTCCTATGAGAGCAGGTATAAACTGAGAAGTCAATCTAGATTGGAATTGGTCTTCAGGGCACTTGAAATACAGAGGACTGTGATAATTGCCTGTAAATTATCAATCCCACTGGGAAAGGAGACATTTCAGAATCTGGAGCAAGCATGGATTTCCAGCACATTCCCCCTTTAGCAGGAGGAAGACTTCTTGAGCTTTGGAGGATTTTGGACTTCCTATCTTCCAACCCATGTCCTCAGATCAGTTGATGGTGGTGTCTACCTTGGAAGTCAAGGACAAGGTGCCTAGTACTGAAACTACCCTGGATGAAGGACAGCTTCTTGAACATGCCACAAGTGGGCAGAAGGGAGTCCAACAACTGGAAGCCCCTTTGCCAGAGGTGCACTCCAAGTTTGAGCCCACTTTACCCCCAAACTCTATAGGTAGTCATGGGAAAGAGTGTCAAAGATGTTCTAGAGGACCCTTTTTTAGACCATCTTTTCTAATTGTACCACCTTAGTGAATATCCCTTTCTAGAAGCTACTCTAGGCTAGCTAATGAAATTGGCTTTCAACTACTAATATAAAGAATCCCAGTAAGGGCTTGATCAGTGACAATAGAGAGAATTGCCTCCACCTCTCTCCATGATACCCATAGAACTCTGAGGGGAGGTAACCTGACTCTGGGACCTGGGATTCATCTAGAAGGGTGGGAGTTGGGATGAGGATCCTTAGAGCATATGCTGGCTGTCCTGGGGCAACTGTGATAGGGCAGAGATTCAGGCCAGAAAGGAAGTAAACCTACAGGGAGTATACTATTTGTCTAGTTCAATCTGGCTTCCAGAAGTCTCAGTCCTTTTATGGCAGTTGCTGATATTTTCCTAGGCAAGCTAACTGGTATAGTGGATAAAGTGCATCCTGATTCAGACTGAGGAAGACCTGAGTTTGAATAGTGTGTGACACTAGCTGTGTGACCTTCAACAAATCCCTTAGCTCCTCTGGATCTTGTTTTCCTCATCCATAAAATAAAGGAGCTTACCTCAGTGACCTCTAAAGTGCCTTCCAGTTCTAAATCTATGAGCCTACATACAATCTGTCCTCTTTGGACCAATGAGTGTGACTGGGAGATGAGAGAGGGTGCCTAGGTATTGGGTTGGGGTCAAAAGTTACAGGATCATAGATTTAGACTGGAACTCAGAAGCCATCTAATCCAGGGAGAAAAAGCAAGATGTTTTTCATTTATATATTTTAATATTTATTTTATTTTTGTTACATTTGAGTTCCAAACTGTTTCCCTCCCTCCCAACCTCAAACTAGAGAAGGCCACCATTTGACACGTGAATAGATGGATAAATAGATAGATATAGACATACACACTCATATACACATATGTAAAACCATACTTTGCATACTTCCATTTATCAGCTTGTTCTCTGGAAGTAGATAGCATCTTCCTTATAGGTCCTTTGTAGTTTATTTGAATATTCATATAACTCAGAATAGCTTAGTCATTCACATTTACTCTTCAAAGAATCTTGCCATTACTGTATAGGATGTTGCCTTGGTTCTACTCACTTTACTTTTCATTATTTCATGCTATTCTTTCCATGTTTTCCTAAAATCAACCCATTCATTTCTTACAGCACAGTAGTATTCCATCACAATCATATACCACAACTTGTTCAGCCATTCCACAACTGATGGGCATTCCCTCAATTTCCAGTTCTTTGCCAACACAAAGAGAGAAGCTATAAACATTTTAAAACATATAGGTTCTTTTTTTTCCCCTGATTACCTTGTGAAACATATCTAATAGTGGTATTGCTGGGCTGAAGGGTATACACAGTTTTGTAACTCTTTTGGCATAGTTTTAAGCATGTTTCTCCAAATCATGTAGATAATGTGAAGATTTAATCCTAAGGATGGAAGAACATAAATAGCTTTCCCTTGTTAATGGATTGATTGACTCTTAATTTGATGATGCAGATCTCCTGTTCCTCAATCTTGGGTTCCATTCACTCTTCATCCTTGGCACTTGTCCAAGAGAAGCCCATATCTTGGCTTCTTAACCTGGTGTAATGGGAATGTAAATTTTAAAGATCTTCCCTGCCCCTAGGCTAGAGTGCACCTGGAGCCTGGGGTGGGAGGCTTGTTTTTCAGTAGATACTTTTTGATTGGCCAGTGGGTCAATAAGGTTGTTACATTCTCTGAGCCAGGAGAAGGCTATATAAGCCCTGATGTGTAGTTTTGTTTTGGG
>NW_027187335.1:4215863-4240507 GCF_028583685.1 Petaurus breviceps papuanus | reverse complement strand
ACCTGTTTGACTGATTAAAGTAAGCTTGTTAACCCATTTTGAGTTGCTTTCCTTTATCAAAGCAGATCCAAGAACCTGTGTGAGCAGCCACCCTAGAGATGCCGGGGTGCTTGCTGCTACGTAGACCTGGGAGCTATGAACTTGTTTTTAAAAATATTTTTTCATTTGTATTTTGCTGTTGTTGGCTTTTTTTTTGTAACCCTATGTATAATTATCTTATGCATTTAAAAACATCATTCTGAGAAGGAGTCCACAGGCTTCTCCAGACTGCTAAAAGATGCAAAAATGCGTTAGTGTTTTTTTAGAACATCCAGGGCTTTTTGTCCCATTGCATGTCAGTATCCATGCTGTGTCTTTTTCATACCCCTTTTTTATTCCACTATGAAAAGTTAGACTAATATAATTTGCATTGTAGGGGAGCAGCACTGGAAAACAAAAGTTACATACTCTTGAAGTAATCATGTAGCTGTCCCAACATTGCTTTTATTCTCAATAAGGAGATAAGATGGTTCTATGCTCAGTAAATATTCTAATCTAAAAAGGGGAGATTCAGTTTACTTTCATATGAGAATTAGAAATGTTTTCTCCAAATTGAGGGTGCATGTCAGGCTATGCCCAGTTTTCTTCTCCTCTGTCACAAAACCAACATTCTCATCATTTTCACCCATTTCCTTCCTGGAATCAGATTCTTGATTCATTACCTTCGGAAGGATTAAGTTATCATTAAGGCAAGTCAAGAATTTGTTAACTGCTTTGCTTTTGGCATAGAGTGCCAGCAGATATTTGGATAACTGAAGTCTACTGTCTCTACTGCCTGTGCCAGGCTTTGGACCTCAGACAAGGCTCTACTAAGTCATATATGACTTGCCATCTCCGTAGGTGGAGAACTTTCTCCCACCAGGAGCTCCCGACACCAACAATCATAGATCTGTATTTACTCCAAACTCCCTTCACTGCTTCTGTTGTTTTTTTGATGGTATACATGGTGTACATTGCTCCCAGATACTATTTTTTCCCAGGAGCTAATTGGAGACAAACCCAAAACTTCACTAGGAATTCACTCCAGACAACTATTCACCCATTTACCTGAAACGGAAATGATCCCAGTAGCCTGAATTTGAAAATGTTTGCTACATATTCCTGTGGTTTCTTCAATGTTATTAATTTATTTCTCATTTGGGGATGAAATGATTAGGGGAAACTTTTTCTATGTATTGGGAATTAGAATTAAGTAAAGACCACAGTATCTGTAGTATCAACAGAAGCCTGGAAGGAAACCTAAGCAGCTGGGTAGCATAGTGGATAGAGTGTTGAGCCTAGAGTCAGAAAGATTTGAGTTCAAATTTGACCCAAGATATTTTCCTCCTAGTTTTGTAACCCTGGGTGAGTCACTTAACCTTTGTCTGACTCAAGCTTCCTCAACTGTAAAATGGGGAGAACACCTTCTTCTCAGGGTTGTTGTGAGGATCAAATAGGATAATATTTGAAAAGCACTTTGCACAGTACCTAGTTCATAGTAGGGACTTAGTAAATGCTTCCTTTTTTTTCTTCCTTCCTTCCCTCCTTCTCTTCCTTCTTCCCTCCCTCCCTTTCTTTTACCCTCCTTCCTTTTCTTCCTCCTTCCCCCCCTTCTCTCTTTCCTTCCTTCTTTCCTTCTCAAAGCAATTTAGGGCTGAAAGGGAACTCATTAATTATTTAATCCAATCCCCTCGGGTTACAGATGAGAAAACAGGTTTAGAGATTATGGGGCTTGTCAGAGTCAGTTGTAAACCTACACCAGAGTCAGTATTAGAACTCGGGTCTCCCAGTTTGTGCCTAGTCCTCTCTGAGATCCAGCACATTGCTAATGATGTCTTCTGCAGGATGATACTCGTTGGCTAGTTGTCTCAGAGACACCTGCTATTATGAAACATTTATGTCCCTCCCCCTGTACATGGTGGAGATTTTAATTGGTTATGGGATTAGTATCAGTAGATCTAAACTAAAAGAAAAACCAGGGAGTCTTAAAATGGCGATGTGCGCTGTAACAATTAATATCACTTCTTTTCCTGGTCAACCATTGGAGTACATTCTGGAATTACAGGACAAAAATCACAATAGGCTTAATTCCCTACATCCTTTGGGATGGTTTATCTAACAAAATTTAATTTGTTTGCTGACCTGGAAGTTAAGCAGCATCTGTCTTCCAGTCTTTTCAGACCTGGCCCTCCATTGTTGTTCATGGGATTGATGTTCCCTCTTACAGTGGAATAAAGATAGCCAGGGCACCCAGAGAAAGGCCAGGAAAATGAGACAAGGTGACATATAAACAGAGAAGCCAATCATTAACAAGCTGTTCTCTTCCTTTCCCCCCCTCAAAAAAAATTTTATTTTCCTCAAACAACAGTCGACTGTTTACAACTATACTTAGCCTTAAATTCCCTGTAATGGTGCTACCAGGAGGGACCTGCTTGAAATCAATGAATTTAAAAGATGAGGCCTTTGTTTGTGGTACCGTATTTGCCACTATATGTTAAGGAAAATTAGCACTCACCAACTCCCCCCCCCCCGCCGCCTTTTCCCATTTTACATTAACAGGAATATGGTGAAGGACAGATATAGATGTGTATACATGTATACACCAGGTGAGACTATAGCAGAAATTAGACTGTATTTGGGCAAGGCTAATTGGTCTATTTGCAAATAGGCACACTGGTTCACAAATATTTAATTCCTGACTGATAGATTAGAAAACATGTTTCGGGGCGGCCAGGTAGCACAGCGAGTAAGAGCACCGGCCCCAGTGTCGGGATGACCTGGGGATCAAATCTGGACTCAGATACTTAGCACCACACCCAGAAATAACTGGCCATGTAACCTTGAGCAAGTTACTTAACCCCAATTGCTTAAAAAAAAAAAAACCATGTTTCTTCTAAGAGAATTATGAAAGTTCTTGACAAATAAAAATAATCCCTCAGTATGACATTAGATTTCACATTTGTTGTCAATTGATACTTTTATTGTGAGGTTACAGTAAGTTACTGTTATCCCTCCAAAGCAGCAAGGCACACTGAGGGAATGTCAAACCACCACAAACACCACTCTCTCCCCTAAAACTCTGATGGAGACAGCCCAGGAACCTGAGCCCAAGAGCCTTGGGAATGGCAATGGCCCCTAGTTCCCAGACCTGCTTCCTGATCAGTTCCCATAGCCATCAGTGAATGGAGAAATCCTTGTGAAGATGGGACTCACCTTCCTCATCACCATCAGCAATAACTGCTAACTAAATGCTACCAATAGGCAGATAGCACAGGGAGCCCTGGGGTTGACTGCACCCATCTGACTCCTGGTCTGCCTTGAGCTTGGCCCTCACAACCATCATCCAGGAAAGCAACTCCTGTGAAGAGGGGGCCAGATGTCTCTACTAACCACCAAAAACAGGGGAGACAAGCCAAACTAGTTGAAGCAGCAGGGTACCCCAAGGGAGAGACAGGAGGCCATATGTGCCAGGCAAGTCAGATGACCAGCACCTCTTTGATCATCAGCTCCCTTCATACCCTGATGGAGACAGACTAGGATCCTGACCCCAAGAACCTTGGGAGGAGTGTTGTTTCCAGCCCTAGTGCCCTCAGCCACCATCCGTGGAAGTGACCCCTGTGGTGATGAAGCCTGGGAGCCTCCTTCTGGAGGAGGTATAGTCACAGCTACTCAGAACTTGGAAAGAAAGTACTGGCCACCATAGTCCTTGGCACTGTCAAATGGCACAATGTCAGAAACTTGGTATGATTTTATCAGTAGAAATAACATTAAAGAAGAGGCATTATAGGACTTTTTCATCTGACTTTCAGCTGAAAATGTTTCATATGTATTGTCTCCCCATTAAAATGTGAGCAGCCTTGAGATCAGGGACAGTCTTACTTTTTTGTTTTGTGTTTCCAGAACTTAGCATAGTGCTTTGCAAATAGTAAGCACTTAATAAATGCTTCATTCATTCATTCACTCTGTGAGATAAATAACAGAAATAGGTTACACATGGAAATAGGTTACATATGGAAAGTACTTTGCAGACTTTAAAAACCCTACATAAATGTCAGCTATCATTACTATTTGTAGGGTCCTTATTTAGTGAGATGCCAAATTCCCTTGGATTTGGAAGCAATTTTCTGAAAATATGAGAGGGGATAGGATCCAGGTGGACTCCTTCTGGATCTGATAGGACCTCAAATTCAATATCCATCCTTGGTAAGTACAGGGAAAAGGAAACCCCCACTGGTTGTTGGGAGAGGAGGGTATTTTTTTCATTGTTTATTTCTTTTATTTTAATGTTTCTCATTATGACACCCATTTCCCAGTCCTGGGCATTCTTGATGGGGTGCTTGGGATCTATGTTTGTAACACCAGTCTGTAAAACTTTGTAACATCAGTTTGTAAAATCACACTACCCCCTGCCAGTCTCAGAGCATTAACTCTGTCCCTTCTCCCCCCGCCCCTAGCTTCAAAGCATTAATTGTGCCCAGCAACAACTCATGGATTGTTTATCTCAGCCTTGAAACACTAACAAGCTATATCTATCAATCCTTCACAAAAGTATCTATAAACATTCCAGTTTAGGCAACCATTATCTCCCCCTTGCATAGTGTCTCGTCGCCCCCATGAATCCTTCAATACCCCCTTTCTAGGTTAACTCCTTAAGCAATTATCTTTCCCTAACTTTGGTTCTCAGACCTCAATCCTGTCAAGCATAACACTGATGGGTGGCAGACTGGGCACTTCTCCATCAGCCCTTGACTGCTCACTGACTTAGTGACGACGTTTCAAGCCTAAAACTATACCTCTAGGTAGCCTCCCCCCATGGGCTTTTTCCCAGTGAATCATGGGCAATACACCTGTGCAGTTACATTACACTGTCCCCACCTTAACTCCTCCCTAATCCCACCCTTAATCACCTAGTTAGCATGATTGGCACAGGTTCTACTATGAATGATTCTATATAAATCCTAATTCTACCCCTTTAAGGTTGCAGGTCCCCTAAGGATCCTTGCCCGCTGTAAGGCATATAATAAACTTTTTCAACTCTGACTCCAAGTAAGCCTGAGCTGAATTCTTTCCAGAACCTGAATCACAGGTTCTGGTCTTAGATCAGATCAGAGTTCCTGCTGAACCTATTGGGAGCCATCCCTCATCATTCTTACTGTCTGTCCCTCATGCTTGGAATTCTCTTCCCCCTTTTCTGCACCCTCTGGCTTCTTCCAAGCCATAGCTAAAATCTTACTTTTTGCAATAAGCTTTTCCCAATCTCCCTTAATTCTAATACCTTCCCTCTGTTAATTATATCCCTTATCCTGTATCTATCTTGTTTATATATAGCTGCATGTTGTTTTCCTCATTAGTCTGTGAATTCCATGAGTGGCAGAGACTGTCTCTTGGCTTTTCTTTGTATCTCTAGCACTTAGCACATAGTATATTCTTTTTTTTTCTTTTTGGAGGGGGAAAGGCAGGGCAATTGGGCTTAAGTGACTTGCCCAAGGTCACACAGTTAGTAAGTATTAAGTGTCTGAGGCCACATTTGAACTCAGGTCCTCCTGACTCCAGGGCCGGTACTCTATTCACTGCAGCATCTAGCCGCCCACACATAGTATATTCTTAAGATATGTTTATTGACTGACTTATGTTTCCCCCATATCTCTTCCTTGTCTCACTCCCAGAGAGCCAATCTTTATAACATTTTTTAAAAGGAGAAATAAACAGGGGCAGCTAGGTGGTACAGTGAATAGAACACCGGCCCTGGAGTCAGGACGACCCAAGTTTAAATCCGGCCTAAGACACTTGACACATTTACTAGCTGTGTGACCTTGGGCAAGTCAATTAACCCCAATTGCCCTCCAAAAAAGCAAAAAAATTTTTAAAAAGCAGAGAAATAAACAAATATGGCAAAAACTAATCCATACTTGTGGAAAGAAGCAGGGCAAAATGTCCTCTCTTATCTAGAAGAAGGTATTTAGAAAACAATCCACAACTTTAAAAAATAAGAAGCATCATAAGGTAGCAACTTGAGGGTTGAGATCTCCTGGCTGTCTTTGGGAAAACCAATGACTTTTCTTCAGATCCATGTTGCCTGTAGAGAAAACCTTTTAATCTGCCCCTCAATTACTGAACAGGGAGCGAGCAGCCCTAGTAGTGGCAACAGTATAGACAAGTTCTAGAGTGAATATTAGCTCTCTTGCATCTTCCTTCTCCTTAGATGGGATGGGTCCCATCAGTGGAACAATTGAGCCTCTATGTCATCTAACACATAACCATTTTAATGGTTCCACTCCTGTTGCTGCCTAGAATACTCCTAACCACCACCAGTACTGAATTAGGGTTTTGACTCTTTCCTCTTTTCTAACCATAACTTCCCACACCATAGTTACTGAAGTCAGTTCTTGAATGAGTTAAAGTGGTGTTTAAACTCAAGCTGGAAACCCCCAAGGACATAAGCAACAAATGAGTTAATATCTATAAAGTACTTTGCATAGTGCCTGCGCTTAGTAGGTATTCAATAAATTCCTGTTCCCTTCCCTTCTCCTGATACACCTAGGTATTGACATCTGGATGTGTTTAAGAAGAGTTCTTGTTAAATGATATTGTTACCATCTGTTTAACATCTTAGTGAATTGAATAGAATTTCAGTTGATCTCAAGGACTGAAACCCATACTGTTAGGACTGTCAGAGGGAACTCTAATAGCTTGACCACTTGGCACCAAGTTCTAACTGTAGAAGATTTCTGCTCTTGAATTAGTCCATCCTTTCTAGGTTGAGACAGCTAGGTGTCACAGTGGACCTGAGTTCAAATTGTGTCTCAGACACTTACTAGCTCTGGGATCTTGGGCAAGTCACTTGAACTGTTTGCCTCCATTTCCTCCACCATAAAATGGGTGTAATAATAGCAGGATCAAATGAGATTTGTAAAGATCTTAGCACAGTGCCTAGCTCCTAGGAGGTATTTAATAAAGGCTTAGTTCAAGAACACACAATAAGGAAACAAAACTATCACTTCCTATAGGTGATGTGATGGATTACTTAGAGCCCTAGAGAATCAACTAAAAAACTAGTTGAAAAAATCAACAACTTTAGCAAAAGTTGCAGGACATGAAATAAACCCACATAAATCATCAGTATTTCCATATACCAACAACAAAACCCACCAGGAAGAGAAAGAAAGAGAAATTCCATTTAAAATAACTGTAGGCAATATAAAATACTTGGCTGTCTACCTACCAAGACAAACCAAGGGACTAAATGAACACAATCATAAAACACTTTTCATATAAAAAAAGACGGATCTAAACAACTGGAGAAATAGTAATTACTCGTGGGTAGTCTGAGACAATATAATAAAAATAACAATTCTACCTAAATGAATTTACGTATTCAGTGCCATATCAAATTACCCAAGAATTATTTTGTAGATCTAGAAAAAAATAAAATTAATCTGAAAGAACAAAAGATCAAGGGAATCAATGAAAAGAAATGTGAAGGAAGGCAACCGAATAGTACCAGGTTTCAAACTATATTGCAAAGTGGTAATCATCAAAACAATTTGGTATTGACTAAAAAATAGAGTAGTGAATCAGTAGAATACATTAGATATGTAGTACACAGTAGGAAATGAATGTAGCAATCTAGTATTTGATAAACCCAAAGATCTAAGCTTTAGTGACAAGAACTCACTATGTGACACAAATTTCTGGGGAAACTGGAAAGCAGTTTGGTAGAAACTATGTATGTACCAACATTTCACATTGTACACTAAGACAAGGTCAAATTGGATTCACATTTATACATAAAGGGTGATATCATTGGCAAATTAGGGGAGCATGGGAAATTTTACCTTTCATATCTATGGATAAAGGAAGAGTTTATGACCAACTGAGAAAGAGAGATCCTGAGGAAGAATGGACAATTTTGTTCATGTGAAATTAAAAAAGGTTTTGCTGAAACAAGGTCAATGTATCCACAGTTAGAAGGAAAGCAGAACAGCAGATTTCTATGATGGAGGCTTCATTTCTCAAATAGATAGGGAATTCAGTCAAATTTATAAATATAAGAGTTATTTCCCAATTGATAAATGGTCAATGGGTATGAACAGATAGTTTTCAGAAATAAAGTTATTTATAGTCATATGAAAAAATGCTCTGAATCACTTAATCAGAGAAATGCAGATTAAAACAACTTTGAAGTACCACCTCACACTAATCAGATTGGCTAACATGACAGAAAAGGAAAATCATAAATGGTAAAGGGGGTGTGAAAAAAAATAGATACTCTACTACTGGTGGAGCTGTGAACTAGTCCATCCATTCTGGAAAAAAATTTGGAACTATGTTCCAGGGGCAATAAAACTATGTTTACCCTTTGACCCAATAATGCCACCATTAAGTCTATATCCCAAAGTGATCAAAGAAGAAAGAAAAGGATCTATTTGTACGGAAATGTTTATAGCAGCTCTTTTTTTTGTGGTGGCAAAGAATTAGAATTTGAGAGGATGCCTATCAATTGTGGAATGACTGAATAAGTTGGGGTATATGCTTTTGATGGAATACTATCATGCTATAAGAAATGACGATCAGGATGGTTTCAGATAAACCTGGGAAGACCTATATGAATTGATGCAAAGTGAAGTGAGCAGAACCAGATCATTGTTCACAGTAACAGCAATATTGTTATAATAATCAGCTGTGAAAGACTTAGCTACTCTGATGAAGACACTGATCCAAGGCAATTCCAAAAGACTCATAATGAAAAAAATCTCTCTACCTCTACAGAGAACTAATGAACTCAGAGTGCAAATTGAAGTATAGTTTTTTTAGTTTTTTCATTTTATTTTTCTTGCTTTTTTGCAACCTAGAAAATATGGAAATACATTTTGCATGATTTCACATATATAATTGATAGCATATTTCTTGTCTTCTCAATGGGTAGGGAAGGGGCTGCAAGGAGGGAGAGAATTTGGAACTCCAAATTTTAAAAAAGTTAAATAATTTTTAGTAGAAAAATGCTCTTCCTGTGAAGTTTTTCTTTATGGCTCCAAATAGAAATATCTTTTCTTTCTATCACAGGACTTCATTTGCAGCTCTCCTGTATACTTAATACGTAATTATTTTGTGTAATAATTTGTTAGCGCACATGTCTTATCTCCTGAATGAGTTTCCATTCTTGGGAGCATGCACAAGTGACCCACATGGATATTGAATGAGCCTGCCTCTGGAAATGAGTGAATGCAGGAACCATGATTCTTATCTCTCTACTTACTGTGTGTAGAAGAAAAGCATTTTAAATGGCCGTTGAACTGGGACTTAGTATGCATACCCATATGGTAGTAACTGGCCATATTAAGCCTTTTCCTTCTGATATCAGCTCTCTACATGTACCCAGTGTGCTCAGAAGTTACTCCATCAATCAGGAATCCTGGCTCTGTAAATGTAGCATGTAGCATCAAGGGGTGTCTTTCAGTGAACCACCAAATCCCTCCTAGATGGGAGAGGTGTTACATAAGGGGAGCTATTCTGGCTTCTTGTCTGTTGCATCTCCTAGCCCATGGTAGAAATGTAATAAATGCTGGTTGAAATGATTCAGTCTTAAAGATTTACAGGGAAAGAAATCTACAGTCTCCCTCTATGAAAAACGTACCTGCCTGATGACCCTAATATGATTTTACATTAACATAAATCTTGAACAGGAAACTGAATACCCATAATTTTAAGAGGTTGATCTTATGAGGACAGTGTTATATGTTTCAAAGCTATATTTTTCACATTAAAAGTGTCATCATTCTTTTGGGAAATTGAATGCTTCATACCAAGGAATATTACTGATTTAAAGAAAAATCTTCCTTTTTCCACAGTCATAAGAAAGCTAATAGTTGCCTTCATTAGCTCACTCTTGCCAGAGATGTACCTTTTAATGGGTGCAGGAGGTGGCCAATGGCTGGAGTTTTCTTAGTGCAGCATTGTGAAACTTTTTATCAGTTTTTATCAAAAAGTATAAATGCTCTGGATAGTTGAACATTCATTAAATAGTACCAGTGATGGTCTTTTTCTCAAGTATGGTAAATATAAGGTGATTTCTTCCATTTTCAAACAGTTGGAATGATTCAGGCAGAAGGTTGAGGAGGAGGTGGAGCCTGTTAGCTGGCACTAAAAATCACAGTAACAACTACTAATTCTGGCAGCTAGGCCAGGTACCACCAAATACGCCTAGGGTGAATAGCATGGAAATCACACTTAAATCAACTAATAAAAAACAAATTTATTTGGGGGTAGGGGTGTAACTAGGGTCACCCAGTCCTATACTTTGAACACCCGAGTCAAGGAGTAAGGGAGTAAAAAATATGCCACCTAATTGCTTCCTATTCTAATTAATCATTCTTGCCAATAGTGCTAAGCTTACCTTTTTTCCTATCTGCTGAAGGAATATAAATACTATTGGTGTCTCTAAGTTGTTGTGTCCTGGAACAAATCCCACATCTCCCTGCCATAGTACAGCTTTGTTAGAAACGACCTAACCTCACGGCATTCATTCACAATCAGCAAGCTAAAGATTGCTTCCCTCTACATCTCTCAGACTATGCTGATATCCTTTTGGAACATCTGTCATTCTCTTCCCAGAGGTTGCTCTGGAGATTAATTTTATTCCTATTTCACAATACATAAAAATCTTAGAACCCAGTATAATTTATCTTGGGTCCCCAATCACTTAAGGGATGGTCCTTTCCATTGGATTCCACAGTTTTATCTTGGTCATGTTCAGGTTCTGAGGGTAGTACACAGGACCAAAAGATGTGGTTCATTAGAAGGCAGTAAGGCAAGAGGGAGAGAAGGGAATTATTTCAAAGGGAGCCCTCCCCTTTCCTAGGGTGGTGACAGGAGTTGTAATTGATAGCTAAAGGATTAAGGGCACAGAAAATGGATCTGCAGTATATTAAGTACTATTAGGCTCTTGGGGACAAGGTAGATTACCTCCATGAAACTAAGAAGACTGTATTTTTGGAGAAAGAATAGCATTGGTATAGAAATGAGGTTTGAAACAGGATGTAAACCTAACCCACAGGAACAACAAGAAGCAATGAAAATTATATTGATGAAGGGGGCAGCTAGGTAATGCAGTGAGTAAAGTACCAGCCCTGGAGTCAGGAGGACCTGAGTTTGGATCCAGCCTCAGATACTTAACACAAAAAACCTAGCCGTGTAACCTTGGGGAAGTTACTTAACCCTAATTGCTCTCCAAAAGGCAAAAAAAAAAAAAATGATAGATAGATAGATAGATAGATAGATAGATAGATAGATAAGATATTATAGTGAAGACAAGAAGGGGACAGTGATTAAGGGTGGATGAATGGGATCACTTTTCAAAGTTTTATGTAGAAAAAAGTGAATGGATTAAAAAAAAGAAGAAAAGATGTAAAAACCAAGTCACTAGGACTTGACTTTTCAAAGACTACCACCTGTTTTTGGTGGTCCCGAGGAGAAGAGGCAATACATAATTGAGTCTGTAGACAAATACAAGGTAAATTTGGGAGACATAGACTGGTTGGAACTGGTATTATTCTTCCTACCCACTAGACACTGCCAGGAAAACATATCCATACCACAGACCAATAATTCAGCCCACAAGCATTAATTAAATGCTTACTCTGCTTCAGTCACTGTCCTAAGTGCTGTGATTACAAAGAAGAGGCAAAAACAGGCCCTCTGAGGATTTTACATTCTGATGAGGGAGGCAACATGTACATACATGTGTATATGTACAAATACATATATACATGTACAATAGACGTATATTGTCTGTATTTTCAGTGTATATATGTATGGACCAATTGCCCTTACAGATGCTCCAACAATGATCTATAAAAAAAAACATGATGAACAGTGGTTGTGAAACCAAAGATGAAACTATGGGGCTCTTCTTTATCACAATCACAAATTCAACATATGGGCAAGTGACCAAAGCAGGAACTATGTAACAGGTTGGAATCATGGACTCAATGTTCAGAGCTCTGAGGTAGACCAGCAGTACCAGGGACAAGAAGTGATTGAGGACTTAGCCCTCATCCAATGCCAAAAATAAAGTGACTCTCAGAGGGACTGAGAATGTGTACCTAGGGAAAATAGTCCTAAGCCAGGGTAGGAGCATGAGGATGTCTAGAATTGATCTTGGACTCAGCCTCCAGTCCAGACCAACAGAAAGGGGGTCTCTCACAAAGGTCAAGAGTGTGGAATTGGCACCCAGAACTCCCAGCACCCAGAACTCCAAGGCTGAAGTCACTCAGAGCATATTGTAGACATAGTCTGCCTCTCCCCTGCCCAGAACAGTAGCTTGGAGGTTTTCCAGAAGAGCTGGGAGTGTAGACTACCCCCCAGAGCTCCCAGTGAGGCCAATGGTGCTAGTTTGCCTAGAACAAATCTCTGGGAAAATTACTAAACAGCAACAATAATAAGCTATTATGAATCCAGAGATGCCCAAGACACAAACCCAGAAGAAGAAAAAGACTCTAAAACATCTACAAGCAAAGACAAACACAATTTGGGCACAAATCCAACTAGAATTCCTAAAAGACATGATGTAAGAGTTTTAAAATGTTTAAAATTTTAAAGTTTAAACTAAATTTAATAAATTAATATATTTATTAGTAAATATGATAAGATCAAAAGTTTAAAATGTATTTGGAATGAGTGATAAAGAAAATAACTGGAAAATAAATGAGAGCTATGGAGAAGAGACTTGGAAAGAGAACTAGCAACTCAACATAAGAGGTAAGAACCTTAACCCCAAAATTAGAACAACAATGCGTTGTTGCCAGAATTGTGAACTGATCCAACCATTCTGGAAAGCAATTGGGAACTATGCCCAAAGAGCCAAAAAACGGCATATCTTTTGATCCAGCAGTACCAGTAGGTCTGTATCCCAAAGAGAACATAAAAAAGGGAAAAGGACCCACGTATACAAAAATATGTATAGCAGATCTTTTTGTGGTAGCAAAGAATTGGAAATTGTGGGAATGACCTTCAATTGGGGAATGACTGAACAAGTTGTGGCATATGTATGCAACGGAATACTGTCGTGCTAAAAGAAATGATGAGCAGGCAGATTTCAGAAAAACCTGGAAAGACTTGCATGAACTGATGCTAAGTGAAGTGAGTAGAACCAGGAGAACATTGTACACAGCAACAGCAACATTATGTGATGACCAGCTTTGACAGACTTAACTTTTCTCAGCAATACAATGATCTAAGACAATTCCAAAACACTCATGATAGAAAATGATCTCTACATTCAGAGAAAGAACTATGGAGTCTGAATACAGATTGAAGCATACTATTTTCACTTCTTTTTTGTTTTTTCTTTTTTTTTCCTTTTGTTCTGATTCTTCTTTCAAACATGACTAATGTGGAAATATGTTTAATATGATTGTACATGTATAACCTATATCAGATTGCTTGCTATCTTGGGGAGGGGAGGGAGGAAGAAAAATTTGGAACACTAAATTTTACAAAAATGATGTTGAAAACTCTTTACATGTAATTGGAAAAAATTACTATTAAGGAAAAAAAATTTGTAAAACTCTTACCCAAGTAACAGACCTCCTGAAAATTAGAATGGATTTTATAGAAATTAATAATCCATGAGACAACAAGAAATAGTGAAAAAAAGAAAACCCAAAAGATTGGGAAAAAATACAGGAAAAAAAAAGATGTCTCAAATAAAGAACAACTGACCTGGAAGACATATCAAAGAGAGATAATTTAAAAATCACTGAACTACTGAAAAGCCAAAAGTCAAATAAAAAAAAGAGCCTAGAAGTCATGTTTCAAGAAATCATGAAAGAAACCTGCCTGGATCTATTAGAAGTAGAGGACAAAGTGAAAACAGAAGAATACACAGGTCACATCCTGAAAGAAGCCCCAAAATTAAAACTCCCAGAAACATCACAGTCAAAATCTAGAGCTTCTATATTAAAGAAATACAATATCGCAAGTAGCTAGAAAGAAAGAGTTCAGGTACCAAGGAACCATAGTCAAGATCACACAATATTTAAAAGCCACCACTGTAAAGGAGCAGGGAGTATGGAATATGATGTTCCAAAAGGCAAAAGGTAAAGGCTTAGGGCCAAAAATAACTTACCCAGAAAATCTGAGTGTAATCCTACAGGGAAAAAAATGGAATTTTGTGAAACAGAAGATTTCCAAGCATTCCTGTTAAATAAACTAGAGCTGAATAGAAATTTTGAAATATAAGCACATGACTCAAGACAAACATGGAAAGGTAAACATACATAAACAATCAGAAAGAATTTTTAAGGGTGAGGTGTTTGTATTGGAACAGGAAGAAGGGGTGATATTAGAATCCCATGAGAATTATAATGTCATCAAGGATCAGATAACATGAAAGTTCTGGGAGCATATTTTGTTATATTGTGATGACATTAAAAGAAGAGAGGAAAGGGAGGGGGGAAAGTATCACTAGGGAAGAAAAGTGGAGGAATGAGGGGACTTATTAATTAACATAATCATAGGGCACAAAGTAGAAGTCTATAAAAACAAGGAAGGAATTGGGAGGAGTGGTATCATTCAAACTTTGATGAGAGCAGAACCAAGAGATCAATTTATACTGTAACAACAATATTATAAAAACCAGACTATTTTGAAAGACTAAAGAACTCTGATCAATGCAGTGGTCAATCATTGCTCCAGAGGACCAGTGGTAAAGAATGGTATCTACCTCCTGACTGAGTGACAATGGACTAGAAATCAGGGGTGGGAAACCTGGGCCCTCGAGGGACGCGTGGTCTTTGGGTGTGGCTTTTTGACTGAGTCTAAGTTTTACAAAACAAATCCTTTTATTAAGGAGATTTGTTCAGTGAAGTTTGGATTCAGTCAAAGGGCTGTGCTTGAAGACCTAGATGGCCACATATGACCTCAAGGCCACAGGTTCCCCAGCCCAGAAAGTGAGAAATGATTTTGCTCTTGGTCATTGTGAGGATTTGTTTTTCTTGACTATGCATATTTGTTGTAGGACTTTTGTTTTTCTTTCCTTTTTTTCCAGTGGGAGAGGAAAGAAAAACAAAAGATAGATATGGAGTAAATGAAAGGTAGCATTAGAGTGGAAGGCACTAGACCTTAGGAGGAAGAGGGCTTCCTCAATCCTCTTGTGAATCTACTAAAATCCTACTTTAGTATTTTCTTGGGTTATGTCCCTGGGAGGCTCAGGAGGAGAGGAGGTCAGATCAACTTGTATGAAATGTTTCAGAGTGCCATCAGAAAACCAACACCTTAAAAGAACTGGAGCTTCTGAAAAAGCACCTCCCAGAGAAGCCGAGAATACTGCAGTCTTTAAGGACTGAGGTGGCCAATATTTCAAGCTTTTTAAAACAATGGAAACACTGTATGTTCTCTGCTATCTACCCTGAAAAGAGTGCTGGGCTATTAAGCAGTTGTACACATACCTCAGTGTATAAGATAACCAAATTGCGAGTTACAGGAGATTTTCAATTACGGAAGTACTGACTGGACAGCCATACCTGGAGGGATAAGGTTGGCAACATGGTTGTAGAACATGTGGGAATTCTTTCCAATTCAGTAGGTGCAGAAGCTAATAAGGAAGAAAATGGCCCTAGCGAGGGTTTTAAGTCACAGCAGGTAAACAGAAATCTAAGATGGGGAGGTAATGGAGAATCTGGGAAGCATTGATAACAAACACTGCTAACATTCAGATTGGTATAAAAACCGACAGGCAAAGGAGGAAGGACAAAGCCACTGGACTCTGTAATTGATATTTTTCATTCACCAAAAGGCTGTCATATATAAACAAATGAAACATGATAAGCAGAGGGGAAATAATGGGCATCCCGGTCTTTAGATGACCTTGATGAATATATGCAAAGGAGGAGAAACCCAGATTATAAAGAGGAGTTAGATTCTCCAGTGTTTCAGAGCAGTCTAGTACATCCAAGTTTATCTGGTTGGATTAGTGAAGAAGCCAAGGGAGACTTTGGGTTCACTTCCCAAATGGGTCAATTAACTTTGCTTTGTTCTGTGACCACAGATTGCCCTCCTGACCTTGACCATCCATTCCACAGGGTCACAAAGGAAACGATGCATCCCAGCTACTGGAAAGTGACCTCACAGTGGTAACAGGGCAATACTTGTAATCCAACTTAATACAGCTTCCAAAAATCTGCTGAAGGCCAATATCTGTGCTACCTATAAAGTGTTCAGATAGCAAACACAAAATTTTGTTGGGTTCATTTGTAAGTTTCTATGTATTTAGAGTGCAGATATTTATCACACATATAGGGACTAGACCTATGACTTCAGTGATATCTTTTCTGTTACTTACAATCTTAGAGAATTGTCTAGAACACTGACTAGACAATTTAAATGACTTGACCATGGTCACACAGCCTGTACAGGTCGGGGTGAGATCTGAACACAGCTCCAACATCTATCCTCTGTGCCATGCTACTTCTCTGTTTATTATAGGCTTGCTGATAATTACAGAACTTTAATCAGCTCACAAATTTCTTTTGACCAATGTCTCATTTCAAGAAATTATAGGGAGTAAAATAAGTGAAATTGGCATGTCTTATCACATGTGTTAAGTGTAATTTATTATTACTAAATCCCAGTGAGAGATGGTTTTTGCAGCTATTTTTTAAATCTTCTGTAGGGCTTTAAACTTTTCCATGTTTTCAAGTTGGGAGATAGTGGTAAATGTTCATTCTGAAACGTGAGAGGGGCTGTAGAAAGGAACACCTACCCAAATAGAAATTCATCTCTAAATTCTTTGAGTTAAATAGTTGTGCTTTTTCATAGGGAGACATTTCTCTGTAAAAAAGCCAGGCATACATATATATTTATATCCATTCTCATATACATGAATTTATTTGTAGGATACACATTTATGTATGTGTGTACATATACATGTATATGTGTGTACATATGTATGTGTGTATGTATTTCTATTCATGTACACACACACATACATGCCCAGGAGTTATCTCTGCCAATGAAATCACAGGTTCCTTCTTTATCCCTGTTGTATATCTCTGCAGTAAATAGAGCTCTAGGCATGGAGTCAGGAAGAACCAAGTTCAAACTTGACTTCAGACACTAGCTATGTGACCCTGGGCAAGTCACTTAACCCTGTTTGCCTCACTTTCGTCATCTATAAAATGAACTGGAGAAGGAAATAGCAAATCGCTCTAGTATCTTTGCCAAGAAAACCCCAAATAGAGTCATGAAGAGTTGGACATGACTGAACAACAATAACAGACATCTACAAAGCAAATTTCTCTCTCTTTCCATATATATATATATATATGTATGGATGAATAAAGCATTTATTAAATTCTTACTATGTACAAAGAATTGTGTTAAATGCTAGGGACACACAAAGAAAAGTAAGATGATCCTTTTTTTCAAGAACCTTAGATTTTAGTTAGTGTTAAACACATGGAAGGTATCAACTTTGAATCAGATCGAAAAGTCCTATATTCTTAAGGGTTCAGGGATGAAAATGATAATGACCTCTTCCTTCATGTTATTCCACTGACAAAATAATATCCTTTTCTCACATAGTATCCTTTGACAGGACCAAGGACTTTCCTGTCTAGCTTTTCAGAAGCTGTGGCTGTACCCCCTGTAGGAGCTGTTGCCAGGCTGAATTTCCATAGGAGTTGTTTCTGTAGTGCCGATACAATACTCACAGCACCGACAGTGACTATGAATCTGAAGGCACAGTCCTGAACTGCATAAAAGACTCTCCACATATAAGACAGAAGCAAAACATTTATTCAGACACCAGAAAACCAAATACCAACTCCAGAAAGTCAAATCCATCATAGCAACACAGAAATTAATAAATCATAACAGCAGGGAGTCACACCATCCTTTAGCCTTCCCACAAACAAACACTCACAAGCCTAGCTGTTTTCTTGGCTGTGTCCTCTCCGTCCTCCAGCTCTAACTGCTCTGACTCCCAGCTTCCTGTGGGCTCTGCTCTTCCCTTCAGCAAGCTGCTCCCACCACAGACTCCATGTTATTACATTCAACCTATTAGGGGGCAGTGAAGATCTTTAAATTACCATTATCATTACAGCTTCCTAAGATGATAGCTGAGGACAGTGGGCTGGAAGCATTGGGTTCAGGGTTCTAGGCTGTCTCCAGGAGAGATGGGGGGTCAAGGAGAGGGCAGAGTTTGACTTTCCTGACACTTGCTGCCTACTGCCTCTCCCTCAAGGTACCATGATGCTTCAGCTAGGCTGGCTTACATTTGGTGGGGATGGATGACCCCTTCTCCATAGCCCCATCAGATAAAAGTACTTATCCTTTATTCTTGACTGATGACGGACCTATGTCCTTTTCTTCTAATGTGAATCAGTCAGCAAGCAAATGAGATGATACATGTCTAAAGCCCTTTGCAAACTTTAAAATGCTGTAGAAATATAAACTATTATTATTTAGAGGCCTTTCTCTGGTTCTTGTAGGTACCAGTGTGCCTCTTGGATTCATTATTGGATGTATGCTGAAGTCTGCTTGATCCCTCCATGGATCATTACATTGATTTTGGGGTCACCTGTGAATATGATTTGTTGCTGTTTTTTCCATGATCTGTCTCTGTAGGAGCTCAACAGGAAAAATATTGGGTTTAAAAGATGGACTTTCATGGCAGAGACCCTTGAAAACACTATTAAACATTACCAAGCCTAATCTCCTAGTGAATTCTGGGAACATCTGCAACAAGTAGAAGGGGAAAAGGGTTGGGGGTAAGAAGGTCAGGGTAAAAAGAAGAAAATTATTGAGAGTATGTGTTGTACTCTCATTTTGCACCAGAGATGGAATCAAAGGTTGGAGGCTAAAGAGATGCAGGTCTCCACCTGAAAAACTGGTGGATTGTGCATGATTGAGCCATGAATATTGGCATGAAGTAAGAGACAGAAGGAAACACTACTACCACTACCCCACCCCCTTGTAGCGTCAGGAAGCCACAGGCCCTAACAAGAGCTGTGGGACAGGGCCTTCATGAGAACAGCCCTCATGCTCATGGGTGGAAACCACCATAGGGATTTACATACTCATTTGGGGTTAATGACTACTCAAACAAGAATATCTGTTTTGTTTTAATAAAACTTTAATCTGTAATATTGTGAATTGATGTTGTTCAGTCGTTTTAGTCATGACTGCCTCTCCATGACTCCATTTGGGTTTTCTTGGCAAAGATAATGAAGTGGTTTGCCATTTCCTTCTCCATGTCATTTTATAGAAGAGAAGACTGAGGCAAACAGAAGTGACTTGTCCAGGGTCACACAGCTAGGAAATGTCTGAGTCCGGATTTGAACTCAGGAAGATGAGTCTTTCTGATTTCAGGCCCAGAGCTCTGTGCACTGTGGTGCCACCTAGCGGCTCCAGTATTGTGAATCTTGTACCTGCAAATTGAGAACAAGCCTGAGGGTTGAGGAAGTAGAGAGGTTAGGGGATTAAGATAGGGTCACATGTGCATAGGTACTCTAAGAGGATAAGAAAATCCTCTAGAGTAGGCCCTTTCCATCATGAGAGTCTCTGACATGTAAGAAAAAAAATTCAAATCACCATCATGTATTTATGTAGTGGGTTTTTTTTTTTTTGGCTTTTTGGAGGGCTATTGGGGTTAAGTGACTTGCCCAAGGTCACATGGCTAGTTTTTGTGTTAAGTGTCTGAGGCCGGATTTGAACTCATGTCCTTCTGACTCCAGGGCTGGTGCTCTATTCGCTGTGCCACCTAGCTGCCCCTATGTAGTGTTTTAAAGATGTACAAAGCTCTGTGAAGTCAATAGGTATTTATTAGGCACCTGCTATATGCCTCATCTTCATAAGCACAGGGTGATCCATGATCACCATGATTGGGGTATTTACATATAGGAAGTTGTCATCCTTGGTTTAGATAAGATTCTAAGGCTGGGGTTCACGATCAATTTTTTGTGTGTCACAGGCTTCTTTGACAGGACCTTAAAGCTGATCAAGCCCTTCACCAAATAATGTTTTAAATACATAATACTGAACACATAAGATTACAAAGGGAACCAATGATATTGATAGAGTTATCAAAGTGCCTACCTCACCTTTTTTATATGGTGCCATGAATACATGGGCAGGCAAAGATGCTTGAATGCTGATAATTGTAACCAGTCCTTCTGCTCTGCTTTACCCATGCTCCCAGAAGAGCAGCCCCAACCTCCTCAGTTGCAAAAATTCAAACCAGAAACTTCTACAAAAGGAATCCTTGTCAAAGAGTTGAAAAGCCTTTCGTTCACTCTCTGAGTTGAATCAAACTCAAATAGAAATGGATCCCTGTGGGCTACATGTTGATTGAGAAAAAATCACAAATTAACATTATTTGTTGTATTTTTTAATTTATTCTGTTAAAAATTTCCTATTCATATAGGTAGGCTGAGTTTTGTGGGGTCCCTGGCAGTCAGTGAGCTGCAGTTGGACACTTCTACCCTAAGAGGTTATTGATATATTTGGGGGTCCTGTTTACCCTGGGGGGGAGGGCAGAAATCACATCTTTATTTCTTTTTTTATTATCATATTTTAGATTCATTTTACTGGTACAATCACCATAACAGGAGATGAAATGAGCCCAGAAACTTCCTTAACAGCAAACACTTGATCTTCTTTTTTTTTTTTTTTAATGTATTTACTATTAGTTCACAACATTCAGTTCCATAAGTTTTTGAGTTCCAAATTCTCCTCCCCCCCATGGTGGCATACAATCCAATATAGGTTCTACACATACCTTCACAATAAATATTAGTCAAGTTGTTAAGAAGAATTATAACTAATGTAATGAATAACAAGGAAGAAGAAACAAAACAAAATGAAAAAGAGAGAGACCAAGTAGTTTGCTTCAATCTGCATTCAGACTCCATAATTCTTTCTCTAGATGTGGATGGCCTTTTCCATCATGAGTCCTTTGGAGTTGTCTTATAACCTTGCATTGATTGCTGAGGGGAGCCCAGTCTATCAATTCAGTCATCACAGATACAATGTGTCTGTAATTGTGTACTAAGTTCTCCTGGTTCTGCTCCCCTCACTCAGCATCAGTTTACGTACATCTCTTCAGGTTATCATGAAGTCTGTTTGCTCCTCATTTCTTATGGCACAGTATTATTCCATTACATTCATATACCACAACTTGTTGTCATTCCCCAACTGATGAGCATCCCCATGATTTTCAATTCTTTGCCACTACAAAAAGAGCTGCTATAAATATTTTTCTACATACTGGTCTTCCTCCCACTTAGATGATCTCTTTGGGATATGGCCCTAGAAATGATATTTCTGGGTCAAAGGCTATCCACATTTTTATAGCCCTTTGGGCATAGTTCCAAATTGCTCTCCAGAATGGTTGGATCAGTTCACAACTCCACCAACAATGCATTAGTGTTCCAATTTTCCCACGTCTTCACTAGCATTGATCATTTTCCTGTTTTGTCATGTTAGCCAATCTGACCAGTGAGATGTGGTACCTCAAAGTTGTTTTCATTTGCATTTCTCTAATCAATAGTGATTTGGAGCATTTTTTCAGCTGATTATAGATAACTTTAATTTCTTCCTCTGAAAACTGCCTTCATATCCTTTGCCCATTTATCAAGTGGGAAATGACTTGTATTCTTGTAAATTTGACTCAGTTCTCTGTATATTTTAGAAATGAGGCCTTTATCAGAGAACATCTTTATTTCAATATAATTATATGGTCTAGACTCTTGCTTTAGGCAATTGAATATTTGTTATCCTGGTCAGATAGCAAAAGTCTCCAGAAATAGAGATACTAGTCTTCTTAGCTATGGAAAAAGATGAATACAGAGACAAATAGAAAGATGGATAGATGACAGCATTTATTATGCACTTACAAGACCAGGCCTTGTGCTAAATGCTGCGGACACAATACAAGAAAACAAGATAATCCTTCCCCTCAAGAAGCTTATAGTCTACTGACAAGATATATAAAAGGATCCTGGAAAGAAGGTGGGAAGAAGAGGAGGAGGGGAATAAGCAGTTATATAGTGTTTACTATGTGCCAGGCACTACACTAAGTTCTTTAAAAGGACAAAACAAAACAAATATTCTCTCATTTGATCCAATGACCCTGCAAGCTAGTGCTATTATTACTCTCATTTCACAGTTAAGGAAACTGAGGCAGGTAGAGGTTAAGTGACTTGCTTGGTGAGGTCACATAGCTAGTAAGCGTCTGAGGCTAGATTTGCACCCCCAGGATAGTATACAACCTGAGGCCTGGTCAGGTACCAAGGAAGATAAGGCAAAAAATTTCACCTAAAAGGAGGAGAAGTCAGGAATGGAGTACAAAGAATCTGGGGGGGTGTGCTGCTTGGAGACCATACAATTTCATAGGAATTTAGAGGCTGAAGGCTAATTGGAAATCACCTGGTACTATAGAAACTCCTCATTTTATAGAGGAGGAAATACAGGCCTAGTGAAGTGACCTTTCCAAAATCTAACTATCTTGAGACTATCTCAGTCACAGCTTTAGCAAGAAGATTAGAGAAAATCTGCTCATATTATCCCAGTTTCTCATGTTCTCTCAGGATCCCAAGTATTAAAACATTGTCTCCCATGTCTCCTGACCTGTTCTGGTTGCAACAGAAAAGGGGTTGATTGACAGACATCTGATGACAATCTGATTGACAGACATTAAGATAATCATGATTCTTAGAGGGTGGATGCTAAAAATTAGCCCATTCCTTCAGATGAGACTTTTTACAGCCTTCCAAACACTCTAGGCTCTAAGAGCTGCAAATTGTGGAGAAGGTGGCTACCTACATTGGTGGAGGGAGTTTCTGATACTAATAAAATCAGAGGACTAGTTAGTCCTTATTCCTATCCCCAAATCTCCTTGGGTTTTTGGACATGCTAATATCCCCCAGAAACTGATAAGGATTTTTATCAGTGGAAATGGCATTAGAGAGGCATTACCATCTGCTTTGTCCCTGCACCCTAAGGACCATGAGACCTTTCCATCTGATTTGAAGCTGAAACCGTCCATATGTGTTGTGTCCCCCCCATTAGAATGAGAGCTCCTTTGAGAGCAGGGACTGTCTTGCTATACATAATTTGTATCTCCAGACCTCACTTAGCACAGTGTTTTGCACATAGTAAATGGTTAAGAGATGCTTTGCTTGCTTCATTCATTCATTCCCAGCCTAGCCTGTCTCTGTTCCGTGGGGCATATGATTCAAGCCCATCATACAAAGTCCTTAAGGCACCTCCAGGATGCCCTGGAAACGACTCCCTCCAGCTCAGTTCCTACCTCCACTCCACGTTCCACCTTTCCCTCCTCTTCCTAACTAATTTTAAGGAGATTTTCCAAGGGAAGGGATGGGAGGTCGGGCTTCCGAAAGGGGCGGGGCCAGGAGTCCTCTTCGCTGCATTCTTGCTATCCACCGCCCTTCCCCGCACCCCCCACTAATACCCTGCTAGGAAAGTCAGCCGGGAAACCTCTTGGGGTCCCACCCACCCCGTGTCCGAGGTCCTAGTAACTCAGCACCTGGGAAGGACGCGCGCGACGACGCCAAACTCAGTATCGTGACGGCGGTGGTCTGAGAAGGGGGGGAGGCAGAGGCCAGGAGCGGAGGGAGGAGGGGTGGGGGTAGTGGCCCCGCCCCCGCACGCCTATGGGGGAGCGGTGCGGGCCCTGACGTCACTTTTGCCTGCGTCCCTGCACATGGGCTGCCGAATGCACTGAGCGGGCTGCTGCGGGCCAAGAGCTGGGAGCAGGAGCAGGAGCAGCGGCAGCCTGGGGAGGGGGGGGTGGGGGTGGGAAGCACGCACGGCCTCGGGCTTTTGGGGCGCGGGTGATCAGGCTATGCCGTGCATTTTTTAATTTTACGGTTCCCTCCGCTGTTTTTGCAATTTTCGCCCTAAGTAACATTTTGCAGGGGAGGGGGTCTGAGAAGGGTCTTGCTGGAGCCCGTCTTGCACTTCGGCCACTTGCCCAGGACCAGCTATTTCCTGAAACTTCTGTATTTTTCATTTGTGTGTGTGTGTGCGTGTGTGTCTATGCACTTGATTGTATTAGCATAATTTCCCTTACACTCCTCTGGCTTCCCCATTGCCTGGGAGGCGTACACGTTGACAGAGGAAGGAAAAGCAAATTGGGGCTGGGGGATTGGGGGGGAAGGGGAGGGTCGGGTTTTTTGGGGTTTTTTTTGCAAACAGAAAAGAGAAGAAAAAAAATCACCTAGTACACCGAGATGGAGAAAATGTCCCGACCGCTCCCCTTGAACCCCACGTTCATCCCTCCCACTTACGGCGTGCTCAAGTCCCTGCTGGAGAACCCCCTGAAGCTGCCCCTGCACCCCGAAGACGGTGAGAGCCGCCGCCGCCGCTTCTTGGCTTCCCCAGATTTGGAGAAAAGAGACCTCCACGGCTGGGGCTTTCCCCGACTTTGCTTTTCTTCTTGGGCACCCACCTTGAATCTCCAGCCACCCTCACCTCTTCCCCCCACTTTGCCCTCCCTATTCTCTTCTCTCTACCCTCTCCTACATTCCCCAGACCCAGACCCGGTGCTGCCTCTGCTTGGATGCAATTGAGGATTGGCTCTGTCACCCGCTCTCTTCTCTCCCCTC
>NW_027187335.1:4165961-4215853 GCF_028583685.1 Petaurus breviceps papuanus | reverse complement strand
CCCACCCCTTTAGATATACCCACGAGTAAAGTTAAAGGAGAGGGGAGGTTTTAGAGGTGAGAGTGTAAATTTCTACGTTTATACTTTATGTGGTTTTGAGGGACTCTTGGAGAGAGCTTTGCAGGCAGCAGTCCATGAGCAGTCAGTGTAATACCACAGTAATGGGATCTTGGTTTTTATTTTTATTAAGACATTGAAGGTGTGGATAAAAAAGGGATTTTAGGAGGAGTTTTTACTTTAAGAAGTTGAAAGGGATGTAGTGGAGGAAGAGAGTGGTTTTTCTTGTTGAAAGCTGATCTCCGTGCCAATTTCTCTGGTCAGTTTTCCTCTCCAACTTTCCTGGTGGGAGAGGACTTGGAAGGATGCTCACGTGTAAAGTAAGACCAAGTCTCATGACATTTTGGCGTTAAAGGTGTTGGGGAAAGGTAGTCTGACGAATGGACTTCACTTCTCTGGTCTGCTGCCAGCAAAGTGTATTATGTTGGAAATGTGATAGATTTGCGATTTAAGGCTTCTGCGGTTCTGTTTCCCAGCTAATCACAACAGTAAGTATGGTCATTTGTAGAATAAAGTCCTATAAATGACTCCCTTCTTAAAATTGATTTCAAGAGACTTGTACCTTCTTTGCTTAACCTAGACTTGATGCTACGAATTTAAGGGGCTTGCTAAATTCCCGAAATGCAGAATGCCTGTAATCCCCTCTCCCCACCCACTTTGGAAAAAAAGAACACGTGAAAGAAATAATATATTTTAGCTTCACTGTGTTTAGCATTTTAATCCAAGCTGTCAGGAAACTGACAGCATTTACCAATGTGGTGTTTACAGAGTTGAAACCGGGTACCGAGGGGCCAGATTCCCCTAGGGGACTTTGTGCGGTTGAAATAGACAAATGTCAAATGATCAATTATAAAGTGAATGAAATACCAGATATTTGCCTATACAAGATAGCTACATGCACACGTGTTAGTACTGTGTGCATGCTGGTGCTATCTTTCTGTTAAGCAACAGCTTATGTTCTTGAAAAGTTGTGTACAAATACAGTGCTTTTTTTAAAAACAGAATCATCTTAAAATACTGTGGGGTATTTGGCATTTGAAGGTATATCTCAGTGGCCTCCTAAAAGGAGGACCCTTTTATCAAACAAATTTATTTATCAAACAAATAGCCCCTCTGAATAATTAATGTGTTTTGCAAATCTGGATTTTTATGAACCCTATGTAGAGTTGATTGGAATTGAGATGTACCTGGTGTAATAAGTGAGTGAATGTATGTATGAAATCCAAGTATCATTAGCCTTAACTGTGGCTGTAAGTAATCACAGTAAGGATTCTTATCTCCTCAGACAGAACTCAACTATTCAACTGATTGCCCCACTGTGGGCGCTCACGTATCAGTCTTAGATGGCAAGCTTTTATCTTAGCTCATGCTGAAGCCCTATCCAGGAAAGCAGTTGCCTCTTTCCAAAGTAAATGGGGAGATTGCAAAAAGCAGACAGAACTCCACATACAGCCTGACTTTTAACTTTGGATTACCTGAGATTCACTGAGGAAAAATGCAGGGGGATATATAGAGAGTGCCATTTGGGATGAGAGTGGTTTTTGGAAGGGGAGACTAGTGAGGCAGAGGAGGAGCAGGATTAATTATCCTTACAAAGAAAAAAATCAACTTTTGTTTTCTTTTATAGCATTTGGTAAAGAAAAAGACAAGAAGAAGCTGGATGATGACAACAGTAGCCCTATGGTCCCCCAGTCTGCTTTCTTGGGGCCCACCTTGTGGGACAAAACGCTTCCCTATGACGGAGATACTTTCCAGTTGGAATATATGGACTTGGAAGAATTCTTGTCAGAAAATGGCATCCCCCCCAGTCCCTCTCAGCATGACCACAGCCCCCACCCCCCTGGGCTGCAGCCGGCAACCTCAGCTGCCCCCTCTGTCATGGACCTCAGCAGCCGGGCCTCCACCTCAGTGCACCCCAGCGTCTCCTCTCAGAACTGCCTGCAGAGCCCCATCAGACCAGGTAAACCTCCTGGAAGGCTTCCCCCCCACAGGGTGGGGAGGGGGGTAGATGGAGGCTTCCTGGCTGTGCCCAGGAATTGGAGAACTAGGAGTCCACACGCTTCCCTCTGCAGGGGCCTGAGCTCGGAAAGACTCTTGGTACAGGGGAACACTGCCCTGGTTCTGGATTCAAGAGGAACTGGGTTCAGATCCTACCTCTGATATTTAATACCAGTGTGACATGGCTCAGGTTCAGGGCCTCTAGTTTTCTCACCTGTGAAACAAAGTAGTTGAACTTCATGATATAAGATGTCCTTTCTAGCTCTAAATCTCTGAAAACCTGCCAGTCCTCACAAATTTGTTTTTTTAATGACCAAATTGCCTAGATAATAAGTAGAAAGTAGTATCTCTCTCAGGGCCTAGGTTAATGTCTTATACATGGTAGGTGCTTAATAAATGTTTTTTGCTTGAATTTTCTTTCCTGAATTGTTCAGATGGGTTTACTACACTCCCTCACTTCTCCTGGTGTCTAGCCCTTTTCATAGCTCGGTAGATTTGGCATGAAGAAGTGGGGGAGGAGAGGAGAATAATTGGGGGTGAGAAGCAGTATCCTTCAGTCTTGGGCTCTTGGTGGTCTGAGAAGTTTAAGTATCAGAAAAAGAGATTTGACCCTTTTACTAGTCAATTTAGAACCAATCTTCTGAATTAGAAACCTACTCTTCTGATGCTTTTTAGCTGTTTTTTTAACCAGATGCCTCATCTTAGATTTTCATTAAAACCAGACCCCTCATTTAACCCCACTTTGTTTTTGAAAAATTGTCTATAAATATGTTTGGTTTAAAAGAAAAGTCATATTTTAAGGTGCATTGTGGGTGCTTATTATTTAAAGGAGGTTCTCCCCCCCAAAAAAAGATCTCTGGTAATTGCAGTTGTATCCTTGCCTGGAATTTCATGGGTCATAACTGGTACTTAAAATCCTTTCTGCACACAAAAGGCAGAAAGAAATAAATCTGTCTCTGCACCTACAAAGTTCTTGCTCAGTGCAAAATGGGGAAAAATAAGGACACTTTCATTCTTGGGTAACTGGGAAGAAAGATGGAACCAGAGAAGCCATTAGGGTCTGGAGTCTAGAGGAAAGGATGGAGGGAATGTGCCAATGAAGGGCTGTATGAGAGACCTTTATTATAATCTCTGTCCTGTGTAGCAATTTCTGGGACACAAGGAGAGAGTAATGAAAATAGAAGGAAACGATGTGAATAAGAAAACTGCTCTCTTAAAATGGAGTGGGGGGGTGGTGGTGTCTTTTCAACTCCTCCCTCTCCAAGTTTGAATTCTGACTCTGAGCCACTTACCTTCTCTCCAGCAGAGCCTTGGGAAAACCCTCCCTTCTTGGGACATGAGCTCAGGCTGTAGAGAATGAACCATGCTATTGTCAGAGGTATCTGCTTGTGAGAACAACGGCCAGAGAAATCAATAGCTGTGTAAAATTGGAAAAGCAGAAGCCAGAGATCCAGAGGAAAAGCAAATGTCTGAGCAGAACTAGAGACCAGCAGTGCAATTGGTCCCAGTATTGTATCTCATGTATCTCCTCTTATCTCCCCAAATACCTTCTTTTCAGCAGGCTTTGCACCTGTCTTACTGGGATTAGGGCATGTCTTGTTTCGAATTTATTAGGTAGGGCAAGTAACTCTTCCCAGAATTAAATATCAGGATGCATTCAGACGGATAACTACTTCATTTGGGTATTTCAGTCCCAGCAATGCATGAATAGGCACTATGCCCCTTTGCCTTTTTATCTAGTTGACTTAAAATCTCTCAGTCAGTTAGTACTTGTTGAACAGCTCCTGTGTTCAGGTGTGTAGCTCGTATGAGGGATTGTCTTTCTTTTGCCTAAAGTGCATCCTAACATTTGACAGCTGTAAGACTGGACCCTGCCTCCTCTTGCCCATTCTTATTGAGAATCAAGAGACAGTGATTTTTTTTTCCCTTTCCCCAGAAGTATGGAAAAGAAATAGACATCTTTAGTGACTGCCTGGTAGAGTTCATTTGTTTCTCATGGGACGGGTTCTTTTAGTGACCTTGGGTCACTGGTGGTTTTGTCACTGCTCTTCCTCTACTGCTGTCCCAGAGTTCCACCCATAGTATTAGAAACCTTGAATATGAAAGTGTATCACTTCATTCGTGTTGATTAAAAAAAACCAACCAAACAGGCTTTGACAGCTTTTTCTCTTGAGGTAAACTATACTTGAAACTCATTTTCTTCTCAATAATGAAATCCTGACAATAAATTTTAGTTAAAAAAAAAAAAGACTTTACAAATAGCTATTCTCTTCAGGTACATCAATTTCAGCTAGAATAATAGCTCCCTCCCTAGGCAGTGCTGCTAATTTTAAAGAATGTAGCATATTCTATTAATATTCTTAAAATGACCAGAGAAATGGAGGAGAGGCCCTGGCACATTGTGCAGATTCCATATCTTGGTGGACATGATTGAGAATTGGACAAGATGGGCAGGCATGAGTGGTTTGCCATATACATCATTGGAAGGAGAAATCTACTTCATTGAAATCACGGGGCCATTAATTATTGGAGTTCAAAATAACTGGGGAGGCTAGTCAGTAAATAAACATCTCTTAAGGACCTGCCACATGCCAAGCTCTGTGCTAAGTGCTGGAGATACAGAGAAAGATAAAAAGACAGTCCCTACTGTCAGAAAGCCCACAGTCTAATGAGGGAGACATCATGAGAACAATTATGTCCAAACAAACTGTCTACAGGATAAATTGAAATGTATAACAGCAGGAAGGCATTAGAAGTGAGGGATATTGGGAAAAGCTTCCTGTAGAAGGTGGGATTTTCACCTGAACTTGATGAAAGCCAGGAGGTGGGGATGAGGAGGAAGAACATTTCAGGCATGGGAAACAGCCAGTGAAGGTTGAGTTTGGGCTTGCAAATCAACAACCAACCACATTCTAATACCTGTTACTTGGGTTGGCATTTTTGGCATGATTTAGGAGATAGAGCCCTAGCAGCAAAGCCAGGAAGATGTGAGTTAAGTCCTGTCTCTGAAATGTACTGGCTTTGTGACCCCAGGCAAGTCACAGCCTCCTGGCTTTCTAGACAATTCTTTAAGACCATAAGTTGCAGAGAAGGTGCCAACCTGCATTGGTAGAGGGCATTTCCTCCCGTGAAATGTCTTTCCACCTTGTGGTGTTCTGGAACCAGCTTGTAAATTTTCAGCATGAGCATTTATGCCTTGGAAATCATCACACACTACAAATTAGGGCTTGGTTGATTGTCTAGACTTAAAAAAGTGTTGGAGAAAATGTTCAATTCCCCCCCCCCCACCCCCCCAGAGAGCCGGTTGTAAAACACCACAGGCCAGTCCCTATATATTGTGTAGCTTTCGGGAATCCCAGGAGTCATTAGGTTGTTGAGAAGGTATGTGATGCTAATAAAAATGTACTTATCCTCTATTAGCATGTTGGTAAAACTAAGATGTCAGACTGATCTGGAGATAATTAGAGTGCAGTTTTACTAAACATTTGTATTCTGCTATTTGCTCAGCATGTATCCTTTAAGCCATGCCTAATAGTACCATGTCACCAGTGGTGCCTGGTTGGAGAAAGGAAATGAAGCTGTAAGCTGACAACTTTTATATATGTCTTTTTCAATACCAATCCTTTTTGGAATAGCAAAACAAGCTTCCCGGTGAGGACCATCTCAACGCCATTTGACCCTGATTCCCCATCCTGCCTATCCGTAGCAGACCAAGTGGAATTCATCTTCTCAAGCAGACTGATGAAATGAAAAGTATATAACTGATTTCTCTGATTTTGGGGGGGGGGGGGATTTTGTTCTTCCATTGGAGTTTGTACTGTTTATTTTTGGGGCCAACAAGCAGAATAATTTTTTTTTAATTTTAAAAGAATATTTTATTTTCCAATTACATGTAAAGACTTTTAATGTTTATTTAAAAAAAATTTGAGTCTCCCCCCAAAAAATTTTCTCCTCCCCCCCATTAAGAAGGCAAGCAGTTTGACATAGGTTATACATGACAAGCCAGATAATTTGAGGGTTTGACAAAATGATGAATGAAAAGATGCCTCCATATGCTGAAAGTCACCTTCCCCTCTGGTTCCCAAGGATCTCCCCCTCCCAGAGGTTCCCAAGAGAGTCAACACTGCACTGCTTTTTGCTGTTTCGCTACCAGAGGCAGAGCACAAGGCCCAGGCTCCCTGTGTTTTCTGTGGAGACAAGGGGATGGGGAGGTGGGGCTGCGGGGCTGTGTTGGGAGAAATGGGATTCTGTGCCTGCTTGCACTGAGGAGGGCCATGAAAAGTGGTTGGTTTAGGACAGCGGCTCCATGGAAGAGAAGTATCCACAGCATACAAAGGCAGGATTATGTCTGTCACAGACTAGCCAAGCCAGTTCCTAAATCGGTTCCTTGTGGTGTGGTGTGTTTTTGTTTTGTTTTGTCTTTGAGTGGCTGGGATTATCCTGCCTACCCTGGTAGAAAAGTGAGGGGACATGATGTTTGCCTTTCAACTGTGTCTTCCCCAGGCTTGAGTTCCAGGGAATGAACAAGGTTTCATTGTCAAATCAGAACCTTGTGGCAGCAAGACTTTATGGGGTCACACATAGCCCTGGAGCTGGGACCACCTCAGAGGCCATGGAGTTCAGCCTCTTCATTTTGCAAAAGTAACTGAGACCCAAGGAGATGAAACAGCTTTGTCTGGGTCACATATATAGCAAGTGGAGGACAGATTTCCCATGGAGGAGGGGATTAGATTTGGATCTGTTTGGCTCCAGAGGCTAAAAGGAGCAAAAGATGTAGGTTACAAAGAAGCGGCTTTAGGCTTATTGTTAAGAAAAAACAACTTCTCAAGGCTTTGGCTGCTGAAAAGTGAAATGGGTGACTTTGGCAGGGGGTGGCTTTCTCCTCCTTGGAGGTCTTTCAGTAGCAGTGGGATGACCATCTCTGGGACATTTGTAGTGGGGATTCCTTTCATGTATGAACTGTGCTGGCAAACCACTGGAGTCCTTTCCAGTTTTCAAATTCTGTGATTCTGAGGAGGAACTAGAACCCAGGTTTTTGTTTTTTGGTTTCTTTTGTTGTTCGTTTGTTTGTTTTGAACCGTTTTTTAAAAATTCCAAGCCCAGGCTCCAGCTAAGCTTGTAATGATAAACTGAGTCAGAGACATCTGAGCTTCTCAAATGTGAATTGGTGGTTCCCCTCCTCTTCCATTCTTCATGCTTTCCAACATCCCTTTATATGTTATCTTCCCCTGTTAGAATATAAGCATCTTCAGGGCAGGGCCTTCCTTGCTTGCTTATATTTCCATCCCCAGTGTTTAGCATGTGTAGTAAGCAGTTAGTACATGTTCTTTTACTGACAGCTGAACTTTTTTTTTTTTGCTTTTTGGAGGGGGGAAGGCAGGGCAATTGGGGTTAAGTGACTTGCCCAAGGTCACACAGCTAGTGTGTCAAGTGTCTGAGGCCGGATTTGAACTCAGGTCTTCCTGACTCCGGGGCTGGTGTTCTATCCACTGCGCCACAGCCTCTCCAGCAGCTGAACTTTTTACATGTGGATTTTCAGGCACCCTCTGCTCCCTTTCCAGCACCCCTTTACATGTTATCTTCGCCTGTTAGAATATAAACTCCTTGAGGGCAAGGGCTATCTTATTTCCTTATATTTGTGTCCACAGAACTTAGCACCATGCTTGGCATATAGTAAATGCTTTAAAAAATGCCTTATCTGATCAGAATCCTGAGGAGCACAGAAAGTAGGTGGAGAATAGAAAAGCAAAGATTTGGATGTCATAGAAGCTTGTTGTACTTTTAGTAAGGGATAGAAATGTTGTTGATCTTCTTTGGCCAAAGTTTGGGCCCCTGGTGGTGCAATCTAAGGTGTCCAGTAGTAGCTTGGGTGGGTTTCATGGCCATCGTGTGAGGCCCTTGCAGCCTCACTGGACTGGCTTGTTTTTCACCACCCAGCTGTGAGCTGCAGCCCAAACCTCTTCCTTCCTTCAAGGGCCGGCAGTTGGTAGGTTTCCCCAGGCCCCATAATGAGCCATTTACAAGCAGGCAGCTGTGCTGATGGCTAACTGCAGTGTAGTGTAGGGCACATTTCCCCTCCAGTATTTGGGAAAGTGTGTCTAATCCAACAGGATCAGGGAGCTTTCAAAGGGGATCAGGCTGGCTTTGTTTCAGTTGAACTGTTGGGGTCCCAGGTGAGCCTCCTTCACTCTGCATGCTGAATGATTCGGGTTTCCCCAGTCCCTTGTACAGGCCCTGTGCCCTGCTGTTCCTCCGCACTATCCCAATTTTAGTTCAGTAAGTATTTGTTAGTTGTGTTAACCTCACCGAGCCTTAATTTTCCCATCTGGAAAGTCAGAGTAATAATACCTGTCATCCCATCCTCCCTGAGCTGTTAGACTGAAGTGATGTCACATATATAAAGTACTTTGCAAACTAAAGCACTGTTTAATTGTTCATTAACTGTCAGTCAACAAGTGTGTGTTCAGAGTACCTACTATGGGGCAGTTAGGTGTCGAAGTGAATAGAGCACCGGCCCTGGAGTCAGGAGGACCTGAGTTCAAATCCAGCCTCAGACACTTAACACAAAAACTAGCCTTGTGACCTTGGGCAAGTCACTTAACCCCAATTACCCTACCTTCCCCCCACCAAAAAGCAAAAAAGAGTACCTATTAGACACAAGGTACAGTTCTAGACCCAAGGGATCTTAAAAGTAAGATATTCCCTGACCCCAGGGAACTTCTGTCCTGCTAGGACAGACACAACATGGTCACAGATAAGTAACTACAAGATATAGACAAAATAAATACTTAGATTTTTTTGAGGGGGGGGGTGGGGATAAGAATCAGGCAGGTCTTGAAGTACATGTTGCTTGAGTTGCCTCTGGAATGGATGGACCTCTTTGGGGTTCCAAGAAAATGAGGTAAGAAGGCAGAGTATTCCAGGCAGGAGAGGCAGCCTGGACAAAGGGCAGAAGGCAAGGGATGGACTGTCATATGTAGAGGTGGGCAGCAGGCCAATTTGGCCGGAGTGTAGAATTCAATTAACATTTATTAAGTACCTACCGGGTACCAGGTCCTGTGCTAAGGGCTGGGAATGCAAATGTGTGAGGGGAAGTAATGTATACATCATTCTGGAAAGATCAGCAGGAGCCAAGTTGTAAAGGACTTCATATTTCAAAGCGAGAAAGTAGGAAATCACAGACACTTCTCAGGAGGGCAGGGGAGGGACACGGGCATTAGGAATAAAAGTTGGACAGCTGTGTGGAGCATGCATTGGATAGGGAAGAGCCTGGATGCAGGGAAACCAGTCAGGAGGCTGTTGTTATGATCCAGGTAAAAGGTGACCAGGGCCTGGACCAGGGTGATTAGGTGGTGATTATTTATAAAACGCCTTCTGTGTGTAAGAAACAGTGCTTGGCATTATGAGACAGACATGAGAATGAAGTAGCCCCTGCACTCACCAGACTCTATTTTGAAACACGATTGCTAGGGATCCCACAGACAAATGCTTATTCAGTGTCTGAATCAGGGAAAGGAGTAGCATGGTCATCTTCATCTCCCCCACCCCCCCCACTGAAGTTGGCAAACAGGACTTCCTCTTCCTGTTCCACCTCCCAGGATGGCAGCTGCCCCTGCCTGACCTGCCCTTCCTCTGCCCTCTTTGGGCAGTGTCTGGCCACCTCCCTATTGCCCATCCACTCCTGCTTCTTGCCAGCATGAGCCCTGCCAGCTCCCTCACCCTCCCTGCACACCCACGCTCACGTGAGCCCTGGCAGCGGAGGCTGCCTGAAGGTCCATGTGCCATCGGCACGTGGCCATGCCCTCTGGAGTCTGAAACACTCTGGGTGATGGTTTGTTCCACCTTCCCTCCTCTCTTTTCTCTCTCTCTGTCTCTGTCTCTTTCTGTCTCTCTCTCTTTTTCTCTCCCTCCCTCTCTCCCTCCCCCCCATCTCTCCTCTCCCTTTCTCTCCCTCTCTTCCTCCCTTTTCTTCCTCCCTCTCTCCTGATTGGGATGATTCTTCCCCTGAGAACAGTTTCAGACTGATAGAGGAAAAACAAGCCAGGGAAACTTTTCTCCCCTCCAAAGCCCATGTTCTTTCCTCTCTCCTCTCTTGCAGATAGGAGCCTGAATGGATTAATGCTGTTAAGATGTCCGAGTCTTTTTTTTTTAAGTCATTCCATTCCAAAAGCCATGACAAGTGTTTTCTTTGCAGCCTTACATATGTCAGATGAGAAAAATATGAAGAGGTAGGCCGATTGAAAGACAAAACAGGCAGCCAAGGTGGGGAGAGAGGGAGAGGGAAAGCTTAGGCATCTGATATTAGAAGCTTAATGCAGGAAGGCCAACAGTTCTAAATTAGGGTTCTTGGCTACCTTTTCTCTGAACTTTGACTAATTGCTTTGGTCACAGTTTAGTTCAATGTAAATTAGGGATAATAACACAGGCACTTTCCCCCTAATGAAGACATTTTGAAGAAGACACTTTGAAAATCCTTTATAAACCTGGGATTATTATTACTTTGTGATCATTTTTAATGTCCTCCGTGAAAAATGATGGGGAGAATGAGGATAGTTGGGCAATTGGTGGTACTTTATACAGTGCCTTAAGGTTCAAAAAGTGCTTTTCAGATGTTTTCTCATTTGATCCTAAAAATAGCCCTGGAAGGGAGGATCTGTTATCATCCCCTTTTTACAGATGGGGAATTTGAGGCTGGAGAAGATAAGTGACCAGCACAGGGTCACACAGAGTACACTGTGTTTAAGGCAGGATTTGAGTTTAGGTTATTATGACTCAAGTCCAGTGCTCTGTCCACTGCTCTACCTAGCTATCCTTGGAAAGACTGGAGAATCCTAGGATTGTAGAATTTATAGCTTTGGAAGGACTGCACAGATTGTCTTTTGCAGCTCTACTGAGGAATATTGTCACCTGAGAGAGAAATAGTTGGTCTTAGGGTAGAGAGGATGGTCTGACCTCATGGTGTAGCTGTGCCCCTGGGCACGGGGCAGGGGTGGAACAGGGGAGGTTGGGGGGAAGAAGGTGAGTCTGAGGGCCTCACAGTGGTCAATAGTAAAAATGCCACTTCATCCCTTAATAAGGAACTCCACCCCTCTATAGGACAAAACTCCACTTGTCCAGTGGTAGCTATGGATTTGTCTCTTACAACCATTTCATTTTAAAGTTGGGGAGAACTGAGGCCCAGAGACAGAAGTAGTTTACCAGTGTATGTGATACAGAGGGTAGAGTGCTGGGCCTGGAGTAGGGAGACCTGAGCTCAAATACAGCATCAGATACTTAGTAGTTGTGTGACCCTGGGCAAGTCCCTCTACCTCTGTTTTTTAAACTGTAAAATGGGGATCATAATAGCATATTGTGAAGACAGTATCTTGTTTCTTCTTCACAAAGTACCTACCTCCCAGGTTGTTATGAAGATCAAACAAGATGGTATTTGTAAAGCACTTAGTGAAGGACCTGGTGTATACTTAATACTTAATAAGTCCGTCCTTCTTTCCTTCCCACCTTCCCACAGTTATCAACAGAGCAAGGATTTGAACCCAGGTTTTCTACTTCCAGTCAGTGCTCTTTCAACGATGGCACTGGTTTCTCTGAAAGGGAAGGAAGTACAGTATAGAGTTGGTGTTTATTTCTATAATGGGGAAATTTCACTGAAACTTTTCTTCTGATTATCATTTCCCCCTTTGTTACATAGGGCATTTCCAGAGGGCCCAGACATTATTAGCCTATTAACCCAGCTTTTGCTTCCTAACTTGGCTCAGTGTTTCCCTTGAGAACGTGGGACCTCTTGGCCCACAGTGTACCAGGCCTGTCAAAATCACTTGTGTTGGAAGACTTCTTTAAATTTTATTTACCCTGGGGAGCCCTGCTTTCAGCCTTAATGTTCTGAAGTTGTTTTTAGTTGAATCCCAAACAACAAAATAAGTCCTTTGGGGAGATAGTATCTCTTCTGAGCTAGGATTCATTCCCACAGCCTCAGGGACAGCAGGGGTATAGGTGTATCCATTGAATCTTTTTATTTTAATTCTGACCCATATTTTGGCCCATAGTACTATGGTCCTGACTCTTCAGAAGCCCCCAAATCCTGGTGTACTCCCTGGTTAGGTAATGCTAATGGCTCTCCTCAATCTGCTTTGCCACAAAAGTTTACAATAGGAGTTCTTAATCTCTTTTACATCATTGACCGTGATGAAGCCTATGGACCCTTAATATGTTCGAATGTGTAAAATAAAATACCCAATATTACAAAGAAAACCAGTTACGTTGAACTAAAGATGTAATTTTTTTCCCATCCAAATTCATGGACCCCTTGGAGATCCTTGGAGATCCAAGGTTAAAACCCTTGGTTTACAGAAATATTAGATTCATTCAGAAGGAACTCATTTATGTTTTTTAAATTAAATTTTATTTTTTTCAATTGTCAAACATTTTTTCCCTCCCCTTTTACCCCCTTTCCACCTTCCCCAACACTGGGGAAAAAAAATAAAACCCTTGTATAAATATGCATAACAGCAAAAAAAAAATTATTCATATCCAAAAGTGTTTCCCATTCTGTATATTAGTCTGTCACCTCTCTGATAGGAGATGTGCATCATGCTTCATCATCGGTCTTATATTGATTTGAATTTTTAAATCTTTAGCAATTGTTTATTTTTGTAATATTGTTACTGTATAGTATAATTTTTTTTTCTCCTGGTTCCACTCACTTCCATCAGTTCATGCAAGTTTTCCCATATTTCTCTGAAAAACATCTGTTTCATCATTTCTTACAACACAACAGTCTTCCATTATGTTCTTATGCCATAATTTGTTCAACTGCTTTCCAGTTGGTGGATACTTTACTAGTTTCCACATCTTTGACACTTTAAAAAAACTATGTTTACCCATATAGTACCTTTCCTTCTTTCTTTAATGTTTTTGGGATCTAAGCCTAATAGTGGTACAGTTGGAATATGTGGTATAGTGCAAAGGATATGCACAGTTTAGTAACTTTTGGGGCATAATTGCAAATTGCTTTCCAGAATGGCTTTACTAATTTACAGCTTTAGCAGCAGTGCATTGATGTGGCTGTTTTTCCATGGTCCTACCCACCAATATTTGTCGTTTTTTTTGGTCAAGTTTTCCAGTCTGATGGGTAGGTGTGAGGTGGAATCTTGATTTAATTTGCATTATTATTTACATTAGAAATTCACATTATTTAATTGTTGATGATTGGAGCAATTTTTTATATCACTATTCTTTATAGCTTGGATTTCTTCCCATGCAAATTTCCTATTCATATCCTTTGACCATTTATCAGTTGGGTAATCTTTCTTATTCTTATACATTTGAATCATTTTATCGTATATCATGGAGATTAGACCTTTTGCAGAGAAACTTGTTGGAAAAAAAAAATTCCCCCCAATTAACTGTTTCCAGAAGAACTCTTTTATTGATTATTTGGTAATCAAAGTCTTTCATAACCTCAGACCCCTTCTATATTTCTAGTCTTCTTACACCATTTTCCTTGACACATACTCTAATTTAATGACACTACCCTCCTGGCTAACTCCATCCCTCTGTTCTGGGCATCTTCTCTGTCTCTTCCCCATGCCTTGGGCTCTTGCCTAGAGTCACAGAGCTCGTAAGTGTCTGAAGTCACATTTGAACTCAGGTCTTCCTGACTCCAAGCCCAACGCTCTATCCACTGTGACACCTACCTGCCCCGCTTGGTACATAGTAGGTGCTTTCTATTCATTGACTGATTAACACAAAGCTTCAGTCCTAATAAATAAAAAGTGTTGTTTCAGTGACTCATCAACTAGTAAAAAACAAAACAACACTATTGTATTTTCATAATTAGCTATTATTAATTATAAATAACAAGCTATTAATAATAATTATTCTACATAAAGGTAGTATGGCAACCATTGGAGTAAGACCTAGAAAATCAAAATGGAAAAGGTTGGAGAAGTGACTTCCCCATGAGTGACTCTACCCCCTTGTATCCAGGCAGGATTGTATGTAATCAATTCAGGATTATAACTGTCTTGTGTTGTCCTTTAAAACCCAGGAAAGTACAAAATGATTACTAACTTGCTGTAGGCAAAAATGCAGGTTAGATGTATCATCATCATCATCATTAAGTAGTTTCTGTATTCTGGATGATGAGGGATATAGAAAGAGGGCTAAGTAGATTGTGGTTATACCCACCTTCTCCTCAAGGAGCTTATAACCTTAGTTGGGAATATTTTAGCATAGGACTCTTTTGGTCTGGCACTAATAAACTTAATGTTTATTAAGCACTAAAGTGCTGGTGATATGAAAACAAAAATGAAACATCCTTATAGTCAAAGAGTTCACAGAGAAGTCAGATCCAGGGGCATTTGGCTGGGGGGGGGGGGGGGATGCCACCAGCCTGAGAGGATCACGGAAGGCTTCCTAAAAGCAATGACGTGCTGACTGAGAGGAGGGAGTGCATTCCAGGAATGGAGGACAGCCTGTGCAGAGACACAGATGCCAAATTCAGGGAACAGGTAATAGGCCAGTTTGGCAGGAATGCAGGATGCATAAAGGGCAATGATATAAAATTTGTCAGGGAAGTGCATCTTAGAGCCAGGTTCTGGAGGACTTTAAATGCTAGGCTTGAAGCATTTGTATTTTACTCTAGAAGAAGTCAGGAACTCCAGAATTTTTGAGCAGGGCAGTAAGACCTGTTCTTTAGGAACATTGTTTTGGCAACTGTATTGAAGGCCTATTGATGAGGGGAGGAAATGAAGTAGGGATGGGATACCCATTAGAGAGGTGATGAAGATCTAGAGTTAGGTAATGGTGGCCTTATAAAAATGCAAAGTAGGAAAATGAAGGCAGATGTAGGAGATGCTGTGGAGATATAATTGGCAGGAATGGGCAACCAATTAGATATTGGGGAGTGAGGGAAAGGAAAGAGTCAAAGATAAGCTCCATGTAGTGAATCTGAGTTACTAGGATTGTAATGCTTTCAAGAGAAAGAAGGAAATTTGGATTAGAAAAAGGGGTGGGACTAAAGATTAATTCAGTTCTGGGTGTGTTGAGTTTTATAGCCTCAGGGACAACGAGAGATGTCCAGCCGCCAGTTAGTGATGGGGGGGGGAGGGGAGCCAGAGGTCAAAAGAAAGATTAGGCTGAATGTATAGTTTGGGGATCCATCTGTGTAGAGATGATAATTGAACTCTTGGGAATAGGAGGATGAATAACAATGAATTGGTGTAGGAAGCAATTGCTTTGGGAGTTGGAAGAAGGGAGATTTCCAGGGGTTAGGGTAGTCTGGGAGAGCTTTTTATAGGAGTTTGGCCTTGAGCACCAAATGAAGGATAGGATAGAGTTAAATCAAGTCAAAAAGCATTTAATATGTACCTGGAGATGCAAAAAAGGCAAAAGATCCACACCTCTCCCCCCCCCAAATCCCCTACAACAGTCCTTTCATTTAACTCAGAAGTCTAATGGAAAATACAACTATATACATATAACAGATAAACAGGGCGATTTGGAGGTGATCAACAGAGAAGGGATTGTGAAAGATTTCTTACAGAAGGTCGGATTCTAGCTGAGATGTGAAGGGAGCTAGGGAAGTGAGATGGGAGGACAGCCAACCAGAGTGCTGCAGTTGGGAATATGGAGTGTCAAATCTGAACAATAGCAGAGAGGCCATTATCACTGGATCAGAGTGGAAGAATATGAAGGTGTATGACTGGAAAGGTAGTGAGGGACCAAGTGAAGAAGTATTTAAAAGCCAAAACAGGATTTTGTATTTGATCGTGGAATAGGGAGCCACTGGAGATTATTGAGAAGATAGAGATAACAGGAGAATGGGTAAAGGATCAGAAATCTAAAGACAGAGGTGGATACACTGAGGTGGTTGGAAGAGGGCCCTAGTAGGGGAGTGGTGGGAAATCAGGTTAAAGAGAAAAGGTAGGTGCTAGGTTGTGGAGGGCTTTAAATGTCTTGTTAAAGCAGGAATCTTAACCTGGTTCCATGGACAGATAGCAGGGAGTCCATGAATTTGGATGAAAAGACTATGATGTCTTTATTTTCACTGATCTCTAAAATTGATTATTTCCTTTAATTATTTAAAAAAGATTATTCTGAGCAGAGGTCCATAGGCTTTACCCAACTGCAGAAGGGGTTCATGACACAAAACTGTTAAAAACCCCAAGGCTAAAGCATTTGTATTTTATCTGAGCAAGAGGTCTGACTTGTGAGTATCTCTACCTGAGTTCAAGATTGGGCTTCAGAATTTTCAACTCTTTGACACTGTTGTCTTTGGCAATCAAGGACTTCCTGATTATTAGCATTTTAAAACAAATGTTCTCCTTGGACATCAAACAGCCTTACAAAACACAATGTTCTAATGATTTAAGTGTAAGCAATTAAAAAACACAAAGAATAGCTTTACCATAAGTGCCCAGCATTTGTAGTCGTCGAAGGAAACACTTTGGCAAAGAAAAGTTTGAGAAATTTCTTAATTTCAAATATTCTTTCCCTGTCTGTGGAATTTTTAAAGTCTAAATGCTTATGAGATTGGCCTCTTTCAGGAGAATTGAGGGACTTTTAACAAATGCATTTCATTAATAGTCATCACTTGGAAATTTGTAAAAAAAATTTATCTTATGAAAGCTTACTGGATCTTACCAATTGAGTTGATTTTATGTATCTTTTTGAAAGAGCTTTGTCCTCAGGGTTATACAACATTATTTATCATGTCAGATTATCAGCAGTAAGAATGAATGGATGCCCTAATAAAAATTCCTGGCTCAACCTCTGACCGGGTACCTGATTTCTCTCATGAGAGAGAAAAGGATCATACTCCAGCATCATGTACTGTGCTTCTGACCCTGAATTCTCTTTTCTGAAACCTTGTACTGATTTTGTGTGTGTACTGTGGCATCAAGCGAAGTTTACAGACTTCCATAGTTGTCATAACTTGAAGCCATTCACTTAAATACAAAGTAGAAACAATCATAATGCACTAATTTAACCTCCAGCCACATATTACAGGTGACTGAAGGGCTCTCTGGTAGAATTTAACCTTTCTGTGTCTACTGAGAAAAATCAGTCAATCACTGAGCATTTATAAAGTACCTACCAGGTTCTGTGCTAGGTGCTGGGGATGACAATGACTACATATAACCTGGGTGATTGAAAAGAGATAATAAACAATTCAGATGCTGATCCTATGAATTAGCCCTGGGAGAAGCCTTGTAGATTGTAGGTTGGCTCATAGATTTAGGGATGTAGGAGATCTGAATGGTCTTCTAGTCCAACCAACTCATTTTATAGGTGAGAAAACAGACCCAGAAGTGATGGGCCTGAAACCACACGGATAGTAAAATGGCAGTCAAGATTGGAAGCCATGTCCCCCCAGCTCCAAAGTCTAGGACTTTACATTGCTTCCTCTGAACCCTTTTGTAGATGAGGAAATCACAGCCTTAGCTACTTACCAGCTGTGTGACGCTGGGCCAATTACTTAACTGCTTTCTGTCTCAGTTTTCTTGTCTGAAAATGGGGTTAATAGTCCCAGGGTGCTTGTGGGGATAAACTAAAATGAGATAATATTTGTAAAATGCTTTCTATCACTAATTATTTTTATAGCACTTTAAGTTCGCAAAGTGTTTTATTTCATTATCATATTTTGTTCTCTCCACGTTTGTATGAAGCAAACCCTATAGGTATTATTGTCACCCCTACTTTCCAGATGAAGAAACTAATACTCTGAGAGATAGAAAGACATGTTTTAGGTCATGTAAGTTAGAAAGTGTCAGAGGTAGGATTTGAACCCATTATTCTCCTGAAGACTCCTAAATCCCAGAAGTCCTACATTCCATTCCTATACCACATTGCCTCCAAGGGAAGAGAAGTTGCCCAAAGTCTCATGGGTAGTAATTAATAGTCTGGATTGGAACCCAGGCCCTCTGACTTCAAAGCCTATGTTCTTTTCACAGCACTGGTTTAATAATGGGCAGAGAATTCTTTAGGAAAAAAAAAACACCTTTTTCTTTTAGCTGATCTCATTATGCCCTTGCTTCCCTACAGCTTTATTTCTAGTGTGAATGCAGTTCCCTGAAAAATCACATGAAGCATCTGGTACACATTCCTCAAAGTTTTGTTTGTTTGGTTTTTAAAAAAAAATTTTTTTTAAGTAGAATTTAAGAACTCTTGTCTATTGATGGAAACATTGGAACACTGGAACTTTGGGGTGTTCTAAGTCAGGCATTATCTGCTGTTAATTGCTACCCTTCCTCTCCCCATTTGCCTAGAAGAGTCTATTCCTAAAGAACTCTGTGTGTGTGTGTGTGTATGTATGTGTGTGCACGTGTGTGCCCGTGTGCTTGCATGCCACAATCAGATGCCTGGGAGAACTACATCAGTAAATTGTCTGTGACAGAATGTTCTCTTAGAAAGTGCAGTCGCATAAATGGATCGTCAGAAATAAATGGTTAGGCAATGATTTCTTTGAGTATGGGGAATGGCAGTGATCCTTTTCCTGATAAGCTCTGGGTAGCACAAGCTCCTCTGATCCCTTTACTGTTGGGCTTGGATAGGGGCAATGGGTCAGAGGTGGAATGAATGTCTCATCATTTCTCTGGTTTGTTTTTCTGAGTTTGATGTGAATGGTTAAATGGGACTGACCATCTATGGGCTGCTGGGTTGGTAGCAGGCTCCTCTCCCCTCTCCATCTTCTCTTCTCTCTTTCTTTATTGAGCTGAATTAAAAGAGAAAGCCTACAGTTTAATTTAGGAAGGATCTCAAAGCCTCTGGCATTGGGAAGTAGTGCCATAAACCAAATATGCATGCTAACATCTGTAATCAGCAGTCAGGTTGCCCAGGCCAGGGCTTTGGCCCCAAAGTGTGAAAGGTTCTACCTTACTCTCCTCCCCCCCCCCCCTCCTTTAAAAAAGGATAACACGGATTCAGCTTTACACAGAGGCTTTCAGCAAGAGGTTAGATCTTGAGGTTCTTAACCTGGGGTCTGTGACCTCGTTTTTTTTTTTTTTCAATAAGTGTATTACAATATAATTGGTTTCCCTGGGACTTTATTTTAGACACTTAAAAAAATTATTCTAAGAAAGATTAGGAACCCCCAAGTTCAGATGGCATCACTGTAGTAGGATGGGACCTCTCCCTCTTTGGGGACCTTTCAGTTGAGCAAGCATTTATTTAGGGGAAGGTTTGAGAAGGGAGAAAACATTTATATAATACCTACTACGTGCAGGCACTGTGCTAAGTGCTTTTTACAAGTATTACCTTATGTAATTCTCAGAATAACCCTTTGAGGTAGATGCTATTATTATTATCCTCATAGTTGAGGAAACAGGTGACAGAGGTTAAGTGACTTGCCATGGGTCAGCATACTAGCCCAGCATACTAGCTGTATAGGTCATACAGCCAGTTAGTATCTGAGGCTGGATTTGAACTTGGGTCTTTCTGAATCCAGACCCAGTGCTCTAGATGCTTCACCACTAACTGCCTCTAAATGCCAGCTGTATGCATGGGATTGTGCTAGATGCTGGGGATATAAGGACAAAATGAAAAACAATTTCTGCCCGCCCTTAGGAAGCTTCCCTTCTCCTAATTGTCCAGTTATTCTTGCTTTCCATTCTAGCACTGGAAGCCATCAGGGTGTTTAGAATCTGCTGGATTAGGTGTCTTCCTTGGGAGTCGGTACTTGACTACAGCACATGGTGCCCCACTGCAGTAACACTGTCAGAGAGGAGCCCACTTTTCCTGAGGTTACAAAAATGCCCTCTCCCCTTCCCTGACTTTATTTTGTAAACACCTAGAGTCACAAACTCACGTTAGCCCTTTCCAGATTGTCTTGCACCCTCCCAGTAGAACAGAGGTAGATCACAGGTCAGGTTAGAATATCTGACTTGTCTGTGTTTTCCAGTGTTGTTCTAGAGTAGGTGCTAGTTAAAATACCCCCAGAGTGGCCATTCTTTTGGTGGTGGTCAGCTGCATTTGGGTGCCAGGGACTGGCTGGTAAGGAAACAGCAATAGAAACTAAGAGTCCAAAAGCAACTTTGAGCCCATGTGGACTCTATTTTCTCCTTATGCTCAAAGAACAGCTAAACCTCATTAATTCAGAATATGTCGTAATTTGATCTTGGCTGGGCTCAAATTCACTTTTGAACTTGCACATTCTGTGTGGAAAAACGATATCAAATAAATTAATAGGATAAGCACATTTTCAGGGGACTTGTTTAAAACTCAATAGCACAAAATTGTTTTCATGGTCTACTCATGTTATGTGCAAATGGATGCTTCTAATTACAGGTTAATCCTATCTGTTTATTAAAGTAGCTTTAGTCATTGACAGCAATACAGCTGTATCTCTGTAATTCTGACTTTTTCATGATTGGTCAAAATAAGTCCCACTATGATGCCTCATCGTGGTATGAAGGTGACTTTGGATTCTCCAAAGCAGAGTTTGGAGCACCAAGTTGCCAGGTCCTCCAAGCCGGACAACCTTTGTGTATAGTCCCAGAGATAAACTCTGAATCTCTCATTTGAAGACCAGCATAGTTAAGTACAGAGAAGCTCATGATGAGACATGTGATTTTTTTTTTTCTGGACATGGCAACCCCCCACAAAGACAATGAACTAAGGCAAAGAAGACCTATGATCTCAATTGGTGGAGAAAGCAGTATCCTAGTTCCTAAAACACTGAATTTTTATGTTCTCAGAATGGGTCTGAGATACCAATACCACTAGATGTTTCTATTATTTCTAGGACTTGGTGAAATTCGTCTCAAAAAGATGGTTGCCTCGCCCTTCTCATTCCATTATCCCAACCCATATTATAAGGACATAATCAAGTCTGACATTTGAGAGGGTACCCCCAATTTATCACTGTCAGATTGTGAGCTGAGCAGTTGCTAGATAAATTGGACTTTATTGAGAGCTGCTGAGGTTGCTGAGTATATAGACTGATCCCAGCCTTGAAAGCAATAGAGGGATAAAGGGTGATGGACAGGCAGAGTAGATGAACAAATAGTCATTTGCAGTGTTTTTATAATCATCCCAATATGTATACATATGTAGAGGGCAAGCTTAGGACTGTTCATTGGATACTACCACTGAACAGGAACATTTTCAACTTGGAGTACTTTTTTGGGTAATGCTCTTGGGCTGCTTTAAGGAAAAAGTTCATTCTTTCCAAACCTGGAAAATCCCTTTATCCTTGTGACGCCCTTCCTTCTTTGATGGGGTTTCTCTTCTCTTATCTTTCTCTTTCTCTTCTCCATTTTGAGAAGGGTCCCAGGCCTGCCATCCTTCATCTTCTGGCTATGCTTCTGACTGTCTGAACTTTACTACCATGCCCCCTCATCAGTATCTTCCTCCCCTACCTTTTCAGATCCCTTTAATGTGGTGTCTTTCTCCGTTAGAATGTAAGCTTCTTGAAGACAGGGACTATCTTTTCTTGTTTCTTTTCTTGTATCTGTATCCCCAACACTTAATATAGTACCTGGCACAAAGTATTTAATAAATGCTTGTTGACTCATTAACTTTTTGAGTCATCTTTAACTGACTGTGGTCAGTTGTGGCCCTATCATCTGGTGAGGTGATGGTGGTAATAGGGGAGAATGAGGTTACTTTCACGTGTTCTAAATACCTCCTTCCTCCTGCCTTCCCTACTGTAAATCTCCTAAGTACAGCTCTTGTTAACAGCCTGCACAGTACAGAAAAGGGAGAGGGGGAAACTCTGAAAAGGAAAAAAATAATAGATCCTTCTGTTGAAACCGAGTTGAAACATAAGGAGATTGAAAAACAAGAGTAGGTTATTTGGAAAAAAAGGGGGGGGGGGGAGTTTGTTAAACAATGGGGGAAAACAAGAAGTTAAGTGATTTAAGAATCGGATTAACCTGATATGACTTTGTTTTTCAACCAGATTAGAAATGTGGAGTTTCTTGGCTTGAACCTCCATACAGTACATTGTGTGCTGTAAATATGGGTGTGTCAGAATAAAGCTTTTAGAGATACAGCCTTCTTAAGGGATCATGAAGTACATCAGTACTAGGCAGGTTTTTCCCCTTTTGCAAGGGGAAATTTAATACCTTGCTAAAGCTCCTTTGGCATGTTTCTCATGCCCAATCAAATCTCTGTTTGTGAACCCCTCGATAAAAGGGGAGACTAGAAGTCCCAACTGTAAATCCATTGAATCCACTAATGGAATCCTTTAAAAAAAAAAAAAGATGCAGGAAATCTAATATAAATACAATATCAGTGACTGAAATTTAGACTGTTCCTGCAAGCATAATTATATATCTTCTCCCCTTTGTGAAGAAGAAAGGTAGCCAAGTTTGGTGTTTTCTTCTTTTCTTCTTCAGTTCTTATTATTCTGATCAAAGGGCAGCTTTGAAAAACCTTGGACCAAAGTCTGACCAGAAAACATGGGGGTCAGTGGGAAGTTGTTTTCAAGGAAGACTGTATCATCATGTGCTCTGACAGAGAGATCCAGCGACATCATAAATGTGGAAACATCCTTTTCTCATCCTTCCGTTATCAAACTGCTTTAGGGATTCTTGAAAGTCCGTTTTGTCAGTACTTCCCAAAATACATTTGTGATTACAATACATTTGTGATTACATCTCTTCAATATCTTTTTAAAACATTTTTTTTTGCCAGACTTTAGGGCTTCTGCCTGTAGAGGCAACTTTAATACTGCTTCTAGTGGGAGTCAAGGGACTATACAGTACTAGCTTTGTGATGGGAGGATTGTTTGTATTGACAATGGACAACTCGTTGAACTCATATGGCACGACTTTCCCATCTGTAGATGGGAATAATTATATTTGCCTTACCTCATTTATGAGCCTGTTTATAAGAATAGAATTTAATAGTTAGTTGGAAAATACTTTGAAAAAAGTATCAGCATTATTTAATGTAACCTTATTACATTTTGATTAATGATCTCGGAAAAGAGCCAAAAAAAATTAAAATAACATGACATTGTTTTAAAGCTAGACAAATGATAACAGTAAAAAGAACATTGGCCCAGATACCAAGGGTTGGAAGACCTGGAATATGGTGGTGGAGTAGACCACCGGATTTTCTTTTGTCAGAAAGATCTCGGTTCAGATCTTATTTTTGTTACTGTGAGTGTGACCTTGGCCAGATAGTTTGTTCCCTCTGAGACTGTTTCCTCAGACCATAAAATGGGAACAAAATAACACTCACTTGCCATAACTCATAGGGCTATTGTGAGGATCAAATGAGATAAAGTATATAATTTTAAATTTAAAAACAAAGTATATAATTTTAAATTTAAAAAAATTAAAGTATATAAAAGTACTTGTTAATATTAAGGTGATATTTTAGTTATTGTTATGCCTGGACCTGTTAGGAACTATGTGACTATTGGGGAAATTGTCTTTTCACCTTAGTTATCACAACTTTCAAATGAGGTAGCTGGGTTAGAACTTCTTTCTAAGACGGGTCCCTTCCAGTGTCATTCTGCTACGTTCTTTTTTTCTCAAAAGGTACCAACTGATGGCAGACAGTCAAATTATTATGCAAATGAAATTAAAGTTATTGCTTAGGATAATGCCTGGAAGGGAATCTCTGGTTGACACCAGCCAGCAAAGGATCAACTTTAAATACTGAAGCTAGAGTTTAAATATTAAAGCTAGCTTCCTCATCAGGGTTAATGTTAATGCTGAATGAATGAGGGAACTATTAGGACTTTTAAAATAATGGTATCTGAAAGTTGATTGTAACTCAGAGTTACCCAGTTGGAATAACCACTATGAAGAAAGAATGTTGGACTTTTTAGATATGTATTATTAACCGTACCAAAACACACACACCAAAAACCAAAGGGAGAGGAAAAACTCAAGGCCAGTCACTGGTTCCTTTGATGGCAACTTTCCTGGAAGAGTGGCTGACAACTGTATCTTTGGCCGTACCTCTGGGTGGTTGGACACCCTTGCAGCAGGCCAAGTAGACCTTGACAGTGCCAGGCCACTGGGCAAAACATCAAGGTTTCAGTCCAGTGCTATTCCCCTGCACCCTGGAAAGAGTACAGGTTCCCCCGTTGAGGCCCCAAGGCACACATCCTTTTACCCTCTGAAGGAGCCCTTGTCCTGACTGGATTATTAAAGGGATGGAATAAAGGAAGTCTCTACTTTTCTCTTCTCAATCGCAGGGGCAGGATTTGAAAGGTGTAACGAGGCTGTGGTTCAGTAACTGTTGGAGTTTTCTTTAATGCATGAGTCAGGCACAGATGTGAGCCTTCCTGCTCCAACAGAGCCATCCAAAAACCCAGACAAACCCTCCAGAAGAGCATATGGTCTCCATTAGCTCGGATCCAATAGTCAGTGCAGAAGATTCACTGGGAAGTTTGGCCCAGAAAAGGGCTTTGGTGTTGGGCCTCCAGGAACCCATATGTTATGTGATTCTTTTAATAAATAGTATTGCTGATTTGTTTTAAAAATGGCATTAGAAACATGCCAAATCTAATGTAATATCTGCACCCAACTAAATCTCAATTAACCAGGTTAACAGAAGGGAATGGTAGAACAGAGAAATAAAAAATCATTTGGTTTTGGTTCATGAACTTAATTCCATAAACATTTTTTAAGCACCTATTGTGTAGATAGTGAAATACTGTGCAGATAAGCAAAAAGTCTTTTGTTTTTGGTTTATAAGTTCAGTTCCATAAATATTTGTTAAATGCCTACTGTGTGCAAGGTACCATGCTGATAAAAGTTTCTTTCTGATTTGTGAATTTAATTCCATTCCCTAAACATTTATTAAGCACCTACTGTGTATAAAGCAGTCAGGATAAAAGTGAAATGAAACAGCCCTGCCTCTCAAGGAGATTACATTCTACTAGGCTTTTTACAGGAGTGCACAAGTAAGGGAAAACAAAGTCATGAGGTAGAGAAGGGGAATAATTTGGGGCCCCAGAAATGGCAAGATTTGGCAAGTGATTGGATATGGGAGTTGAGGAAAAGGGGAAAAGCCATGGTTGACTCCAGATTTTTGAATCCAGGTGACAGGAGGAATGGCAGTGCCATGAATAGAAATGAGGAAGTTTGGCAGGAGGATAGATTTTTAGGGAAAAGACAATGAGTTCTCTTCTTTCTGGGTTTGAGATGCCTGTGGGACATCCAGATGGAAGTGTCAAGTAAGCAGATGGAGGTACAGGACATTGAGGAGGGAGATTAGGGATGGCTATGGAGACTTGGGAGTCCTCTATATAGAGGGAACTGAATTCCAGGGAGCTTATGAGGTCACTAAGGGAGAAGATGTAGAGAGAGGAGAGATGAGGATCCTGGACAAGAGCCTTGGCGGGATACTCATTCTTGGTAAGGGAGATGGGGTGGGGATGCTGATCCAGCAAAGGAGACAGAAAAGGAACAGGCAGGCAAAGAAAAGGAGAACCGAGAGAGAGCGCGGCATCTCAGATTCTGAAGGACAGTGAGCTCCATTTGTGTATTTTTCCATCCCTGCTCCCCTCTCTTGGTATTCTAATGTGCCAAGTTCATTTTCTTATAGTGGGTCTACCTGGATATTAAAATTTGCTTATGTGCTCCCTAAGCACAAAGCATCCGGATGATGTCAGGGGAGAGGGAAGTCCCGACAGTATGTTGGACAATTGAGAGGTCAATCTGGGGGTTTGAATTTGGCTGAGGATAGTCCATTAAAAGGATTAGGGCAGCTAGGTTAGAATGCCAGGCCTGGAGTCGGGAAAACTCATCTTCCTGAGTTCAAATCTGGCTTCAGACATTTACTAGCAGTGTGACCTTGGGCAAGTCACTTAACTTTGCCTGAGTTTCCTCATTTGTAAAATGAGCCTGGGAAGGAAATGGCAGACCACTCCAGTATCTTTGCCAAAAACAAACAAAAAATAAATGGTGTCATGGAGAGTTGGACACAATTGAACAACAATTTGTTAAAGGAGCTTGGTGAGGGCTGACCACAGTTCCCTTTTTCCTCTGCTGATGTCTTCAATTCCTTCATGTCTCCAACAGTCAGACTTAGCTTCCCCTGACCCAAACTTTTCAGCCATAGCTACCCACAAGCAAAAGTACAAGGAGCTAACGTGAGGTTGTCTCTAGGGGTTTAAAAACAATAGGGAAGTGAAGAGGCCAAGAACTTTTGTCAGCTGAGGAAAATTGAGCTCAGCTGTGCATAGGGAAGGGCCTTCTCTCTCTCTCTCTCTCTCTCTCTCTCTCTCTCTCTCTCTCTCTCTCTCTCTCTCACTCTCTCTCTCTCTCTCTCTCTCTCTCTCTCTCTCTCTCTCTCTCTCTATCTCTCACACACACACACACACACACACACACTCACACACACACACAATTTGAACTCAGGTCCTTAACTCCAAATCCAGTGTTTCTCTCACTATGCCATACTGATTCAAAGGAAAACGCCTATAGGGTGGGAGATGACCACGAAAATAAGTTTATACATAAAAAAATCTATAATGTAAATGGAATGTTATCTCACAGGAAGGGAAAAAACCAACAATGAAGGAGACCGGGAAAGGGCTCTTTCATAACATTCATTTGTTTAAATTTTGAGTTCCAAATTCTCTCCTACCCTGTAGCCCCTCTTCCACTCATTGAGAAGGCAAGCAATATATAATGATACCCATTATACATATGAAATCATGCAAAACACTTCCATATTTTAGCTAGCATTTATTACTGCATGCCAGGCACTGCGCTAAGCACTGGGAATACAGAGAAGGGTAAGACATTGGCTGTTCTCGAGGAGCTCATGGTCTAATGGAGGAGACAGTATGAAAGTGACTATATTCGTGAAATAGTGATAGCTAGTGTGGATATAGAACTCTATGGTTTGCAAAGTGTTTTTGTCTTCCCCAAACCTTGGAAAGTAGGTACTGTTAATATCCCTATTTTACAGATGAGGAAACTGAGGCAAGCAGGTTAAGTGACTTGTCCAGAGTCAAACAGCTAATATCTGAGATCAGATTTGAACCTAATGCTCTCTCCACTTTGCCAATTACCTACATGAAATGAAGTGGTGTGTGTACATGTATATGTATGTGTGTGTTCGTAACAGCAAGTAGCCCAGTATAGATGGATCACAGATTGTGTGGAGAGGGTAAGCATAAGAAGATTGGAAAGGTCGGAAGGGGCCTGGTTGTGAAGGGCTTTAAATGCCAAGACTTTATATTGAATTTTGGAGATCTAGAGAACCCCTTGAGTTTGTTATGTAGCAGAGTGATGTGATTCAGACCTATGCTTTAGGAAAATCACTTTGCCAGCTAAGTGGAGGCTAAATTAGAATAGAGAGGAACTTGAAGAAGGGCCACCAGACTCTAACTTTTGCAGTTATCCATGTGAGATGAAAAGAGAACCTATCTCGGGGTGGGGAACCTGCAGCCTCACTACCTCTGAGGTAGTGAGCTTGGGTGGGTGACTGGGAGGCTGGTTGTCCCAGTTGCAACTCTGGTTGGTGAAATAGATCACTCAGAGCTAAAGGGTTCAAACAAACTGTCCTTTTAGTTAAAAAAAACAAAACACAATCTAGTACCCCCAGGAAGAAGCAGTTCCCAAGGTGGTTAAAAGCATTGAGTAAAAAGTGTTTCTGGGGTCTCAGGAACTCTGCCAAAAGTCCTAAAAATTGCTTTTATATTCTTCTTGCCCAAAGGACCCACACTTGGGGGGCATCTACTTGGGGAACAAAGTTAACCTGAAATTCCTGGTCTGCACTGCAACCTCCTTGTTTATGATCGCCCAAGCTAGTGGTTGTTGGAAGGCTGAGCCTTTAACATGTCCCCATGTTCATCAGCAGAATCTTGGTCCATGAAAATGGTATTGCCCTCAACAAAAGTAGGAATGTTGGGGAAGGGGAAAGTTTGTTGGGAAAGGTGATGAGTTCCATTTTGGGACATGCTGAATTGGAGATATTTATAGGGCATCCAGTTGAAGATGTCCAAGAGGCAGTTGGTGATATCCAAGAGGTGATATGGGAGTGGAACCCAGGAGAGAGATTTAGATTAGATATATAGATTGGAGAATCATCTGGACAGTGATGATAATTGACCTTGAACATAGCAGGTGTTTTAATAAATGTTTATTGAATTGAAGAACTTCTTTTCTAATAAGGAAGGGAGGGATGGAAGAAGGAAGGAAAACAAGCATTTATTAAGCTCCTACCATGTGCCAGGTACTGTGCTAAGTGCTTTACAAACATTATCTCATTTGATCTTTGCAGCAACCCTGGGAAGTAGGTGCTATTATTATCCCCACATAACAGTTGAGGAAACAAGCAGACAGGTTAAGTGACTCGCTCAGAGTCATGTAGCTAGTAAGTATCTGAGGCTGGATTTGAACTCAGACCTAAGAATGTACAAATAAATCCTTATGATCAGTGGGGTCAACAAAGAAAGAGCTTAATGATCTTGACTGCACATCCTTAGGCACTCTGTGTTTAATTCCAAAACTTAGTCTCTACATATTTAAAAAGGGACTGTAGAATATGAGAAGAATAGGGCTATGTGTCTGTCTGTCCATCTGTCTATCTATACCACCTTTATGTGATGCCACCTCTGAAAACACTATACAAACCCTTCAACACAGGACAGTCAATCTCTTCTGTTTGATATCCCTTTACTTTAAGAGGTTCACCAAATCCCAATTTCACCCAAAACCCTGAGCAGTTCTCTACTTTAAACATTATTTTACTAACAGAGGATTAAAATTTGCACCAGCCTGTCTTTGATGAGGCTACCAAACCATAGAATATTAAAAAGCTGGAAGCTGGAAGGGCTTTAGAGTTCACCCTAGGCCAGAGGTTTTTAACCTGGGGTCTGCAGATAGATTTCAGGAGATCTGTGAATTTAGATGAGAAAAAAAATTACATCTTTATTTCAGTATAATTGGTTTCCTTTGTAATCCTGTGGAATTTATTCATTTAACAAGTCTTCTCAGCAAGGGTCCATAAGTTTCAGCAGACTGCCAAATAGTCCATGACAACCCTTTCCCCCAAAAAATTAAGAACCTCAGTCCAACCATCTGTTTTAACAGAGAAAGAAACTGAGGCTCAGAGACCCTTTCCAAATCATTCCCTTGCTTCCCCTAGCTAGTTCTGCCAATCTCAAAGGGCATCCAGTTTGATTTCTCTCTCTTTTCCTGAGCTCCCAATGCCCTCTCATTGGGTAGCACCAGCCGAAAGCTCTGGAGAGATCCCTCCCCTTCCAGCGTCCAGGGTTTCCTGGGTGCCTTCTCACGTTCTGCCAGGCCCATTCGTGTGTTACAGTTTAGAGATCACATTTAACCAACACAAGGAGACCAGCTAGCCCTGCCTGCCTCTCTCCTGTCACGTGGAGCTGAATGTGTTCCCGTGCTGCTGCCAGACTGCAGCTCTCTGTGCAAAAATAAAAAAAAAAAATAACACAGCAGAAAGCTGGCTCCTGGCCAGCCTTGGAACACACACTCACATCAACTCCTTGGCAGAACATCTGTGGTGGTGTCTATTTGGAGAGTAAGGCAGCGGAGTGTTGTTTCCCTCTTGTGGGTGTCTGCATGCAGGACTTTTCCTCCTTCGGTGAATCCAGGAAAGAGAATTTGTAAAGTGCTTAGCCCAGTGCCTGGCATAGAGTTGGCACAATGTAAATGCTTACTTCCTTCTCCTTTCCTGGTCGGGTGCTACTCTGGATGAGACTTCCCTTGCTCCCCCTCTTTTCCTGGCTGAACCTATAATGATCCCATAGGTCTTAGGCCTAGGACAGCTATACCACTAACCCAGAGCTCTGAGATCCTTGAATGAACTATACACCTTCCTGTCTCTAATAACTCACTATGTATGGTTTTGTGTTTTTTCTTTCCGGAGACCTAAAGATCTCTCTTTTTTACTGGTCCAAGTCCAGAAATAAAGGGAGGGAATTGTTAAAATCATTAAGGGAACCTCTTGATTTTTTTCTCCTCGGTTTCCATTTTTATTTCCTTGGGGAAAAGGAGGTATTGTACTTGAATTACTCTATAATCCCAACCCCCCGCCCCCAAGTCCATCTCCACTTGGCCTCAGGACTGCAGCTGAGTCTCTGATTCCTCCCAGAAGGGGAAGTATCTATCTTGGGAAGGAGAAGTTGGGGGAAATCCAGAAGTAACCTTCTGGGTGGAGGGTTGACCCCTTTTGATTTCTGAAGGTATCTGCCTATTGGCCAATTTGGGAAAGGGGGAAAGGGAAAGATAAAGCTATGTTGGGATTGTCTAGCATCCTCAAGAAAGACCAGACTCCTTGGGAGATGGAACTTTGTTTACTTCGCTTAGTACTGTAACAAGTACTGAAGAATATTTCCCTTCCCCCACAGTTCTTCAACCATCATCAGTCAGTCAGCAGACATTTATTACATGCTTCTTATGTACCAGGCAGACACTGTGCTAAGGGCTGGGGAGAGGAAGAAAAGCAGCACTTCAGGTTGTACAATTTATAATTGGGAGCTAGAAGGGGACCTTAGAAGAGGGATCTGGAGAGAGAGAGATGATCTGTTCTATACTTGTTCAGTCATGTCTGACTCTTCATGACCCCATTTGACGTTCTCTTGGCAGAGTACTACAGTGGTTTGCGGTTGCCTTCTCCAGCTCATTTTACAGATGAGGAAACTGAGGTAAATAGGGTGAAGTGACTTGGCCAGAGGCACACAATCTAGTATACATCAGAGACCAGATTTGAGCTCAGGTCTTTCTGATTCCAGGCCTGGCACTCTGTCTGCTGCACCACCCAGGTGTCCTTCTATACTCCCTTTCCCCATTTTACAGATGAAGAAACTGAGGCCCAGGGAAGAAAAGGGACTTGACTGATCATGACGACCCAGATAGTTAGGAGTGGAGACACTCCTTCCCAACTTGTAAATGATTTCCTGTGCCATAAGGCTGCCTGCATTGTCTGATCCCTTCATATACCACTTGGAAAGCTGCTTTTTTTTTTTTTCTGTCAGCACCCTCAGGCCAGGAAGCAGTCAATCCCATTTTAAGAAAGCTTTGCTGGCAGTAGGTTATTTGGCAGAGATCTCAGTCTTTTTGCATGGCAGTGCTAAGAGGCAACCTCTGGTAGAGTTTCTCCCTGCAGGGGACATCAGATCCAGGCCTATAGAGCAGGGAATCCAGTGGTCCACTGGTTAGCCTGATTTACCAGACAGAAGTAACATTGGATGAAAAATGGTACTCCCCCTGCTCCAGTCCTAGAAATGTATCGGTTATAAGATTTAAAAATAATTCAAGGCCTTTCCCTACCTGGCAGATGAATGAGCTTGGGGTGAGGGGGAAGGAGGGAGGGGAAAGGGAGGCCGTAGGAGATAGGGAGAAGTGGGGGGTGGCCATGGGCTTTCAATTCTCCCGGTTGTCAAAATAAGCTTCCTCATCTCAGGTAAGGTTAGATAAGGTGAGTTGAGAAAGTGGCTTCTTCTAATGCATCAGCTATACAAACATGGTAAAATTGTTCAAATTCAGAAGCTCGTTAGGAGGCTGGTTTTGTGGTGTTGTTTTTTTTTTTAATTGCCACCAGTTTGAAGTCTCTTTGAAGCCTATCTACCTCCTTTCCTGTAAAGAATACTGTTTCCTTCGTTTTTTAAGAGCCATACTTTCTCTTTCATCCACTCATAGTTAGACATGCCCTAAGCTTTTAGAAGTGGTATGGTCTGATGGATTTCTGTGGACTTGGAGTAAGGATGACCAGAGTTCCTTCAGACTTTTCCTATCTCTGTGGCACAGGACAAGTTATTTCCTCTCTGGGCCTCAATTTCCTCATTTGTAAAACAAGGAGGTGAATTTCATGATTTCTAAGGCTCCTTCCAGCTCTAAAGCTATAGTCCTATGATTTTTCTTTAGGTTTCAGTTTTTTCATCTCTAAAATGTGGGGATTGAACTGGACTAAGGTCCCTCCTAGTCTTAAATCTGTGATCTTAGGAAATAAATGAGAGAGGTATAAATAGTGCTGTTTGAAGTTGGAGGAAAGACCATTTCCTTTGGGAGGAGGGGGTAGCAGTTGGGAAGTTGTGTCATGGATAAGCCCAGTCTTGAAGGATGTGTATGATTGAGAAGGCATTGATGGGTGGCTGGGGTACATTCCAGGTATAGGAAATAGCATGGAGATAGGGGAAGCACTGGGTCATATTGTGGGGCAGGTAGGTGGCACAGTGGATAGACTACTCATCCTGGAGTCAAGAAGACCTGAGTTCAAATCTGGCCTCAGACACTAGCTGTGTGACCCTGGGTAAGTGACTGGATTCTGTTCGCCTCAGTTTCCATAATCTGTAAAATGAGCTAGAGAAAGAAATGTCAAGCTACTCCATTATTTTTGGCAAGAAAACCCCAAATGGGGTCACAAAGAGTCGGGACAGGACTGAACAAAAACCACAACCAGTGGGCTTGGGAATATAGAGTACATAGTCTGAGATGAATCTGGAAAGGAAAGTCAGCATTGCATTGTATAAAACTTTGAATCCCAGGCCAAGGCGCTTGGACTTTACATCTTGGTTTTATGTGTGATCAGATGTGTGTTCCTTGTGTATGGGTAATCTGTTCTTTGGATTATAACAGGGTAAATATTTAAGCCCAGGCTAGCTTGCCCTGCTACCCAAGGGATACTTCCCCTTGACACAGTTGGTATGTGCTCAAGGTTGGCAAATTTATTTTAGTGTTAACTGAAGCAATACATGGCACATTGCCTGAGTGAGTTCCACTAAGAGCAGAGTAATTTGCTGTGGGTAATCTCTACATGAATCACCAATGTTTAGCTGGATTGATAGAGTCCAGGAGACCTGGGTTCCAATCCTCTTTTTTGCCACTTACTAGCTGTGTGACCCTGGATGAGATACTTACCTTTTCTGAGCCTTGGGTAGTTCCCAGGTATTTATTTTCTAAATCACAAGTAGGTTTCAATTTTGTGTTGGGAGAGGTACTTCTAACTCTGGGGGTTTCTCATAGATCTTTTAAGAAAGGCAGGCAAGAAGCAAGCTTTTATCAAGCATCTACTATGTGCCAGGATCTATGCCAGTAAGTACTTTGTGATTCACACATTTCATGTGTCTGTATACCTATATTAATATAGCTTTGAATATCAATGTTTTGGATTTTGGGGGAATGTTATTTTGACCAATCCTGATACCATGGGATGTATCCTAACATTTAAGGATTTCCTTCTTTTGCTCAAAACAGAGAAAAGTTGTCATCCCCTCCCAGTACCATTTGAAGATGACACATTGCCCCTGTACTGTTTGTGCTGGGGCAGATTTTTTGTGCAAGGTGATGAATGATGAAGGAAAAGATACCACCAGCTTCTGCCAGCTTCATCCAGAACTAAGCCAGTGTGAGCAATCTGTATGGACAGATCTCCAAGCACATGGTTTTGGTTACACGGCTCCTTGATGTGTTCCTTAGTTTATGAGATCATAGATCCAGAGCAGAAAAACACTTCAAAAGCTATCTGGTCCCAACCTTCAGTTTTACAGATGAGGAAACTGAGTCCTAAGGAGAATAAGTGACTTGCCCAAGGTGATTCGGTTGTCACATGGGTCAGTGTCAAAAACAGAATCTGAACCTAGCTTCTCTTACTCTAAACTCAGTTTTATTCCATTGTTCTGTGTTATTCTTGTCCTTTTGTTTTTTCAGCCATCCTAATTTGTGTTTTAGTATTTTCTGATTGGTGCCTTAATAATAGAATAAAATATTTTCCTGAAGACTGTTTTGGAGGTGTTTAAAAATAAAGCAAATAATTGTTTTCAAATTTTCTGTCTTTCAATGATGGAAATGTGATTGGATCCCAGAATTTATAGTGATGTTCCCAGATCAATGGCAAGAGTCTTTTAAAGTCATCTGACAGGTTTTTAATTGATCTTTTAACTACTTAATTAAAGGGGGTGATAGAACATGGCACTAAGGAAAACAATTATTTTCTTGTCACCTTGTTAGAAGAATTACTTGGAATCCTTTGCCTAGGAAGTATTTTCCCTTATAAAAAAATTAACTTTCATTTTTAAAAATTTTGAGTTCTAAATGCTCTCCCTCCCTCCTGCCTCTCCCATCCCTTGAGAAGGCAAGCCATATGATATCAATTATCCATGTGAAGTCATGCAAAACATTTCCATATTAGCCATGTTGCAAAAGTACATACACACATACACACACAACTAGAAAAAGAAAGAAAACAAACAAATAAAAAAAGGTGTGCTTCAATCTGCATTCAGAGTTCAGTTGTCTTTCTGGAGGAGGAGAACATTTCTCCTCATGGGTCCTTTGGAATTGTCTTGGATCATTGAATTAATCAGAGTAGTTAAGTCTTTCACAGTTGATCATTATGCAGTCTTGCTATTGCTGTATACAATGATCTCCTGGTTCTGTTCCCTTTACTTTGCATCAATTTATGTAAGTCTTGTCAGGTTTTTCTAAAAGGGCAGTATTCTCTGATGTGAATGTGACACTAAGAGAGAGCAGATCAGAGATTTACAGCTGGAAGTTTCCTTAGATGCTTACTGGTACACCCTCCTGTTGTTTTTGTTTGTTTTATTTTCAAAAGAGAAAACAGAGGGATTTGCTCAAGGACACAAAAACTAGTAAGTAGTATGGTCAGGATTTGAACTCAGTTCCTCTGATCCAAATTCAGAACTCTTAGAGAAAACCCCCATGGAAATAATGACAATAATAATAATGATGATGATGACCGTGATTATAGCCAGCGTTTATATAACAATTTAATGTTTACAAAGCACTTTACTTATGTTATCTCATTTGATCCTGACAACAACCTTACAAGGTAGGCACTTTTATATCTGAATTTTACAAATAAGGAAACTGAGGTAGGCAGAAGTGAAATGACATGCTCAGGGTCGCAAGCTAGTACGTGTCTAAGGTAGGATTTGAACCCAGATCTTCTTGACTCCAAGCCCAACACTATCCACTGAACCTTCTGCTTTATCGAGATTTGAGTGGGTTTGTATAATGTTTTTCAACCTTGGCTGTATCCCTTTGTTAGTATCAGTTTGATTTATTCCCCCACTCCCACCTTCTTTGCCTCCACTTTCCCTAATAGACATGGATTTCACTTTGTGAAGAGAATACCAAGAATGGTTCCAGACTCACAGATTTTTGTTGTATTCTCTTGTTCAGGCTATGGGAAAGCCAACAGAGAGCACCCCAGGAAACTGGCACAGCATTAGAAAATTCAATATGTTATTTATATATATATATATATATATATATATCTTATTACATAGATAATGCATATATCTCTGATGTGTTAGAACATCTGTTTACTATACATGCTAGATATGCATGATATTATCTGTCATGATATATGATAGCTATCATATATCTATCATCTATCAGAACCTAATATCCTGAATTCCACTCCCTGCCCCACTTTACTAATTTGTAGTCTCTGTACTTCCAGCAGTGGCCTAAGACATGTCTATGAATGAATGGCTTATGATTTGCATTCGTAGAGGAACTTCCCACACAGAAAGGTCTGTGTACGTTGAATGGAATCACAGATCCCTGCATACTTCTCTCCTCTTTTCTTGGTCCACAACAAAGAATTCAGTGGGAGTCTTCTTAACAGAGTCTAAAAGTTTTTAACAGTCTCTCCCTAACTTATGCCAATTCAGACAGCTAGGTGGTGCAGTGACCCTGGTTAAGTCACTTAACTCGATTTGCCTCAGTTTCCTCATCTGTAAAATTAGCTGGAGGAGGAAATGGCAAACCACTCCAGCATTTCCCCCAAGAAAGCCCCAAAATGGGATTAGAGAGAGTGAAACTGAAATGACTGAACAACAACAACAAAGTCATATACCTCACTTGGTCAGGGTAGACAAAGAAGGGTATTTGTTCCCCATTAAAATAAAGAAGGTGGGTAGTTTAGGATATTGAGTTTTGTTATTTTAGTTTAGTTTTTGGTTATTTTTTTAATAGCAGCATATTACTAAGCCAGCTGGTGTAGTGGATAGAGAACTGGTCCTGGAGTCAGGAAGCCTTGAGTTCAATCACTTACTAGCTGTATGACCCTGGGCAAGTCACTTAACTGTTGCCTGCCTCCATTTACTCAACTGCTAAATGGGCACAATAGTAACACCTACCTCTTAGGGTTGTTTTGAAAATCAGATGAAATAATATTTGTAAATCACTCAATGCAGTGTCTGGCATATAGTAGGTGTTTAATAAATGGTCTTTCCCTTATCCCTCTTCCCTTATATTTTGAGTTCTGCAAATTCTTACCTGCCATAGCAATTTTAGTTCATTTCAAATTAACAGATATTTCTCAGGCAACTGCTAGATACCAGGTAGGATGATGTGGCAGAAAGAGTGTAAGAGTTCAACTAAGCAGATGACTGGGTTCAAATCCCACCTCCTATACTGTGGAGGGATTGGGCAAGTCACTTTAGCCTCAGTTTCCTTACCTGTAAAATGGAGGTTATAATAGCTACAGTATGTATAATACTACAGGGCAGCTAAGTGGCACCATGGTGCACAGAGTGCTGGACTTGGTGTTAGGAACACCTTAGTTCAAATATGATCTCAGAAACGTAATAGCTGTGTGACCCTGGGCAAGTCACTTCCCCTCTGTCTGCCTCAGTTTCCTCATCTGTAAAATAGGGTTAATAACAGCATCTACATGCCAGGGTTATTGTGAAGGTGAAAGGAGATAGTATTTGTAGAGTACTTTATAAACCTTAAAGGGATAGCTATGGTGGTGGTGGTGGTAATGATGATGGTGGTGGTGGTGAAGGTGATGATGATGATGGTGGTGGTGATGAAGGTGATGGTGATGAAGGTGATGATGATGGTGGTGGTGGTGGTGATGAAGGTGATGGTGGTGGTGAAGGTGATGATGATGATGTAGCTGTAGCTATGCCTCACAGAGTTGTTGTGAGGATCAAATTGGGCAATGTACATCAGTCATTTTAGCAACTGTTATTGGTTTGATTGAGGGAATTGAGCTTAGGATTTTATTAGTATAGGAAGTCTTGGTGAGGAAATTCCTTCTATTCATGTAATTTGGCACCTTCTCCACAACTTAGATGCTCAGAGGGTTTGCCTGGGGCCCTGAGATGTCACATAATTTGCTCAGAGTCACATTACCACATCACTCAGATTTGGGACTTGAACCCAGGTCATTCTAAGTCTGGTTCCATAGCCACCATACTGTGGTGCCTTTGAAAACCCTAAAGTGCTATATCAATGTCAGTCATTTATTGCCACCATGTTAGATGCCATGACCTTGCATCAGTTTTTTGTATGTTACATGTTTGCAGAGGCAGTGTGGTATCAACTAGAGAGCCAAACCTGGAGCCAGGAATGAATGAATGAAAAAGCACATATTAAATGATTACTGTATGCCAAGTACCATTCTGGTGATAGAAATAGAAAAAGGAGATAATTCTTTGTCCTAATGGAGCTTGGTGGGGCGGGGTCAGTACATGAAGAAGAATTGAGCTGCAGGGAGATGGATGGAAAGACCTGGGAGTCCTTAGTTTATGTGAGGATTTCAGTCCTATAGGAGTAGCCCATCACCAGTGGGAAGGGTTGGAGTAGAGTGGATTCTGGGTTCTCTCTGGCAGAGTAGGGATGGTGTGGTTCAGTGTCCTCCCATGAAGACTAAAGATGAAGGAGGCATTGACAGGAAGGTGTGTGGGGGGATATTCTCCAGGGGGAGAGGTTGGAAATTTGAATCTACTGAATGCCAATTCTGGTGCTGATCTTCTTGCTTGGTCTTCATGCTCTTGAAGCAAACATTAAGGACCCTTTAAGTTTATTATACAGTCGTTTCAGTCATGTCCAATTCTTCATGGCCCCATTTGGGGTTTTCTAGGCAAAGACACCAAAGTGGTTTGCCATTTCCTTCTCCAGCTTATTTTATAGATGAGGAAACGGAGACAAGCAGGGTTCAGTGACTTGTCCAGGGTCACACAGCTAGTAAGTATCTGAGGCCATATTTGAACTCAGGAAGATGAGTCTTCCTGACTCCAGGCCTGGCGCCACCTAACATTCATTCTTCTTAAGTTATTATCAGGTTAAAATTAAACTTTGGAATCCTTAAAAAACAAACAACAATAACAACAACAACAAAACTCCAATTGTCCAGGAGCCACCGATGGCATCTGCACTGTTGGCTTGTAGGTAAACCAGAGGTGGAGTCCAACTGGGCACTAGTTCTCTCTGGGGATCATCCAGTGCCCCAGATGGGGTGTGAGGCAGCGTCCCTACTGGAGAAGCCATCCCACCTCCAACTCATACTAACAGTGTGAACCTGGGCAAGCCCCCTTAGCCTCTTAGTTCCCTAAGCAACTTTCCGAGACTGATTTGCACAGAAGATGCCTCTGCATAAGTAGAAAGTGTTTCCTCACCTGGAATTCCTTGTACCAACTGAAATCATCCATCCACTTATCCATTTCCTATCATTTTCTCTGTCTCCTCCATATATGCAGAAATAAACTTTATTTCTCTTTAAAGAAATTAAATGAAAAAGTACTGCTAAAAGCAGCTGAGTTCACCGGTGCTGTGCATTCCTTTCTGGTTAGGCTCTGTTAGATGGGTCTCTGGTGATTATGGAATGGAAATGGAATGCTCCTTAGAAAACCTGGAGGGAAAACTCATCTCACCATCCAGCATTCAAGGAAAAAAACAAACCTAAAAAAGTGACAGAACACAGCCTCGAGGTTTGGTTCTGGATGAACTTGGCTTGCTAAAGGACTACTGAGTCAGGCTTCAGTAAGCCTTCTAAGGACGGCTTCATCTTCACATGTCAGCTTGTCTGGGTCTCGGGGCCAAAGGCTATCTGAGCACTGCTAAGAAAGCAGTGTTTTCAAAACTCTTTCCTTCCTGGAGGTCTTACCAGAGAGAGAGGGATGAAACCCTGATGATACTCAGTCCATGTGTTCTGAGTACCCTGATAAGGGCTGTGAAAGGATACAAGAAAAATAGATGGTCGGGTCTCTGCCACTGGGAAATCTGCAGTATCGTTAGTTACATCCACCCCAGCCAAAGCACCACTTACAGAGTCCCATATCAATAAGCATAGATTAGTAGCAAACAAACCAGGGACATTAAGTGCTAAGGGGGATGATAAAAAAAAAAAAAAGTACCAAAGACCAGAGTCCATATCCTGGATCAGGTTGGCAGAAAGTTTCTCAACTGAATGCCTCAGGGATCTGTTCCGTAAAGCACAGGGAGAAAAGATTTGTTTTTAAAGAGCAGGGCTCATTTTAAAAGTGAGCATTAGAAGTTTAATTTAAAATTTAATTTCCTGCCTTCCCGCATCCTCAGAATTTGGAGGGCCTTCTGTTCTGACCTTACCAATAAGGCAAAACTGCAGCATGAGCCATAGTCGTCAGGAGAGACTGAGGACATCCAGTGAAAGGACCTTAATATATACTTGTTTAATTGGGAGATTGAATTGGAGGCACTAGAGATAAGACAGGCTTATTGAGTTTAACACAATTTTTCTTTGAAGCCAGTGTAGATTGGGAGAAAAAAGGCTACTGCTAAGCCTGGTTTTAGGAGAGATTGGGTAGGATCATGAATTGAAAATCAAATACATTAAATAATAAAAAATAAATTATCATCTCTGAAAGAATAAAATAAAAAATAAGAATGTTCAGGGAAGGGGAGCTCTTAAACCTTTTTGGTGTCATGGACCCCTTTTGGCAATCCTGTGAGACCACCAAAGAATACTGTTTTTTTAAATGCATAAAATAATATTTGTGGAATTAAAGAGGAACCCAGTTATGTTGATATATATTGTCAATACATATATATATATATATTTTTTTTTTTGAAGAAAATAACAAGTTGATGGACTCAGGATTAAGAACCTCTGACTCTGATGTAGTTTTGGCCCCTTTATTTTGCAGAGAAAATGCTGAGTCCTAGAGAGGTGAAGTTGCTTGCCTAAGGATACAGAAGTAGTAAGTAGCAAGATGAAGATTTGAATTCAGGGCCTTTGACTTGAAATCTAGTAAACTTTTCACCATGTGAACTACCTTCACCATGTCCTAAAGAGTTACCTGCTTCTCTGATCTGTCCCAGTACAATCTGGAGATGTATGAAATAGAGTCATCCATTTGGCATGAGGGAGTTTTCCATTTAGGGATCCTTAGGGGAAACTGGGGAATCCTTGGAAAGAAAGGGATGGTAACACGAATTCCAGATCTGGTGCTCTCCTCTGCCCTCTTCCTGCCTGTCATTTTGATGGAGTTCAGTCAGCAAGCATTTTCAGCTCTTGCTGTGTTCCAGCTTGAGAGCAAGGATACCCTTGTATCCCCAGTACTAAGTACAGTGCCTAGCACATTAGGAAGCACTTAATAAATGGTTATTGACATTTCTAGCTAAACACTGGCAGTACAAAGAAAGGCAAAAACAGCCCTTGCCCTCAAGGAGCATATACTCTAATGGGAAAGACAGCTGTAAATAATTAGGCATACATGAGCTGTATACTGGGAGCTACTAGGTAGGAGGCACTATGTATAAAGTGCCAGTCCTGAAGTCAGGAAGAGTCATCTTCCTGAGTTCAAATATGGCCTCAAACATAATAGCTTTAATAGCTGTGTGACCCTGGACAAGTCACTTAACCCACTTTGTGTCAGTTTCCTCATCTATAAAATGAGCTAGAGAAGGGAGTAGCAAACTACTTTGGAGTCTTTGCCAAGAAAACCCCAAATGGGGTCACGAAGAGTCAGACATGACTAAAAATGACTTCCCTTGACTGGGTCTATACTATAAACCATATATAGTTTATGGTCTGACTATGTGAAGGCATTCATATTCTCAAGAGCATATGAAGGCATTCTGAAAAAGGAAGATGACATTAGTTTGGGGGACAAGGAAAGACCTCCTACAGAAGGTGAGATTTGAACTACATCTTGAAGGAAGCTGAGGAAACGCAACTATAGAGTTTTTCCCTTCTCCCCTTCCATCTTTAAAGAGATGGCAGTCCTGAAAAGAACGAGTTGTTCTCTCCAGATAGCATCCGCAGAAGGGAGTTTTCTCGTGTGTGGAGAGCTGTTGAAGAAGGGGATCTGCATCCCAGAAAGAATGTGCCAAAATAGATCTGCGTGTGAGGGTGAGGATGTATCTCTCCCGTGTTCTCTGAGTGGGGACCAGATGTGAGGTTGCTTTGTCAGAGGACAGCAAAAGCATCTCCTTCCCTCTTAGGAAGCTCATCCTCATGAGAGAGATTAGAGAGCCAGAGGGAGTTTAAAGACCGTTCTACCCAGATCCAGTCCAGTCAATCAGGAAGTATTTATTTAGCACCTACTACTACCACAGGGCCTGTGCTAGGCACTGGAGAAACATTCAAAGAATGAAATGATCTCTACTCAGGAAGCTTGCATTCTAACAGGAGAGAGAATGTGTATGTGTGTATATATACACACATGCATATATAGATATATACATAATACATATATGTATATATGCATTGTGTTGGTGTGTCTGTCTTTCTGTCTGTCTATCTATCTATCTATCTATCTATCTATCTATCTATCTATCTATCTATCTATCTATCTATCTGTATCTGAGAGATTCCTGATGCTAACATGAGGTTGCTTTGCTTTTCATAGGCTGGGCCCCCTTTTTCTCCTCCCCCATTCTTATGTAGTTCTGGAATTGTTAAAAAAAACAAATATAACATGAATGAAGGTGACAATCAGAGATATTATCCTACATACCATACTATTTCCTTGTGAGCATGTTATCCAGATCTTGACCTTATTGAGTCGGACACATGGCACAGCCCATTAACTGTTGATTCTCCTCCCTGGCCACCCATGTGGTCTCTTAATCCTCGAAGGCCAGGCTACCCTCTTGCTTACTCTAGTTTGTCTCATATACTGTGGTCTATTTAGTAATTGGATGGGAAGTCAACTGGGAATACTGGCTGTATAGGCAACATGATGTAGTGGGTAGGATGCTAGGCTTGAAGTTGGAGAGACCTACCTTCAAATCCCAACTCTGATAATTATTAGCTGTTTGACTCTGGGCAAGTCAATTAGCCCTCCTATTCCTGGAACCTTCTTAATGGGAAGGAACTATAATATAGGCAGTAATCCAGAGTGGTAGAGAAAACAAGGCTATTTTGTATTTGATCTTTGGAATCTGTTAATATGATTTTTTTCAAGGGCAACAGCTTTGTCTTCCAAATTGGATTTTTTGTTTTCTGGAACTGATATTAAAATTGAAGTTATATTCCTTGAGCATATACCAACTGTTGGCAGGGGATGGTGATTGTGATGATGACATGCAGTCAACATTCATTTATTAAACATTTTTACTATGTTCCTGGCACCATGCTAAGCTCTGGTTAAGATTGGGGCAGGGATACTGGGAACAAACCTGGGATAAAAAAAAAAAAAAAAGATACATTATAATGCCAGGTAATCCATTAAGGGGATAATTGAGGCTTGACTATTTATTGAGGAAAAAAACGCCAATCTAACATCTCCAGAGAAACAGAGGCATATGTCTCTAGGGTGGTATGGTTGAAGAAGACATGCTTGTAGGTTAGAGGTGGCATAATTGATGTAATATGACAGTTGCCATGGCAACACACCCACATGATGAAAATCAGCAGTAGCGGGGAATATAAGGTAAAACCCACATCTCTTTTCCAGGGATAAATGATCACTGCCCTCTGCTGCTCTGCTCTCCCAGCGTGCCCCATTCCTTAGGCCAAAGGTTTAGGAGCTGAAAGGACAAATTCCTCATCCAGCTGTTTGCCAGCTGCCTCTGTGGGATTGATTGATCCCTGGTTAAGATAAAGAAATGAGTAAACAAAAGCAGATGCCTGGAAACAGAGTGGGTAGAGGGTGAGATATGAACATAGTGAAAATTGCTAACACCTCTCAAAAAAAAAAAAACCCTTTCCTAATTTTTGTATGAATAAATTGAGTGATTTATTGTGTGTTTCTAGGAAAAGCAAGGCCAGCCCAATTCCACTGTAAAGTGTCTTCTGTCTAGACGGCATACTTTAGGAACAGGAACGGAATTTTCTCCAGTGATAAAAAGCTATGATAGGTCTAGAGGCAGATGGGGGCAAACCTTAAATGAAAAATAGTATCATTAACTTTGTAGATTCCCCATCTGAAATGGAATAACCTAAAATAAGGGTTCTTAACCCGGGGGTCTGTGATCATTTTTAAAAACTGATAATAATTGCATTTCAGTATATCTTATTTTCATTGGTAGTCCTATATGGTTTACTTAAAGCATTTAAAAACATCCTGAGAGAGCTTTCTTTAAGATTTAGCTGAAATCCCATCTTCAGCAAGAAGCCTTTCTTAACCCCCTCTTAATGTTAATGCCTTCCCCCTGTCATTACCTCGAATTTACTGTGAGTGCATATCTTGATTCTAAATAGTTGTTTGCATGTTGACATCCCCATTAGAAGGTGAGCTCCCTGAAGAGACTATTTTTACAACTGTCTTTGTATCCCTGGTGCTTAGCACAGGGCCTAGAACATGCAGTAAGCACCTAATAAATGTTTCCTGACTTGTCAGCCTAATCAGATTACTAGAGGTCCATGACACACAAAATGGTAAGAACCTGTAGTCTAAAATGGTGGTAGTAGTAGTAATCACTAGAATAATTAACATTTATTTTGCACTTCTGTAATTTGCAGAGAAATTTCCTTCCAGCAGACAAGAGGTTATAGTAACTTCCCCTTGTCACGTGGCTAGCTAGTAATAGAGATTGAATTTGAACTATGGTCTTCTGTGAAGTGCATTTTCATGCTGCCTCTCTCCCATCATGCCTGCCTTTCCCAAACCAAGCTGCCTCTCCCCCATCATGCCTGCCTTTCCCAAACCAAGCTGCCTCTCCCCCATCATGCCTGCCTTTCCCAAACTAGGCAGACTCTTTCCCCACCGTGCTACCCAATGCAAGTATTCCCTTCATGAATTTAAACTTGCAGGTCCATCTCTGTCAGGTATTTGGCTTGCAATTAGGATGTCCTGCTCTGAATGTAGACTGGAATCTTAGCTGTGGCCTTGGGGTTGGAACATCGAGGTCTTGGATATTTGTCCTTAACTAAGGGAAAAAGGAAGGCAAGTTTTTCTCACCCAGTTTGACTTTTCCTGTTAAAATAGGATGCTTTATTAAAACTGCTATGCATAAACCTAAAAGGGTAATACTTATAAAGATGCATAATTAGAGAAAGCCTTTTTTAAAAGCCTCAATTACCATTTAATGCCTTTCTTACTACTTCTTAATTGTTAATGATTCTTAACCCTTGCCTGCATTCTCTATTGTAGCCTTAAAGAAAGAAATCTTTGATAACTTCTTGCAGCCCTTGCTCACTGTTCTTTCATTATTGAAAGTCCCTAAGTCTCCACAATAATTGTGGTTACCTGCAAACTCAGCCTTTTTTTTTCCTTGCTGAGCTGGCCTAAGTTAAAAACATCTGGGGAGGAATAAAGACAGCAGTAACTCTGGTCCCTTAGAGGGCCTCAGCCTAAGGAATTATTTCTCGTTTTGGGCCTTCACATTCTGCTTCTGAAACAGTTTCCCAAAGGTTCTAGTTCTCTTCTTTTCAAGTTTATCTTCGCCTCTCCTCCCCTGCCTCCCTACCCACTCTGTTGCTACTGAAGGAAAAAAGAAATTACATTTCTGTAGACCATCTCCTTGCCTTTGGCAGCAGGAACCTGCATTTTCTCCAACCAGAAGGATTGGTTGCCTCAAACTGACAGGGCTAGCTAGCCCTGCACACAGTAGGCACTAGATGAAGGCTTGTTGGGTCGAATCAGTTGGAAGCAGGTTACTCTTTAAAGGATTTAAGAGTTACCAAAGCTAGGTTCCTGGAATTTTAGAATTCTAAGCACTTATTTAAACAGGACATGTCAAGGATTTTAAACCGAGATATGAAGTGGTTTCTCCTTAGTTTAAACGACCTGCTAAGATTTTCCTCCTGGTGAAGTACCCTGGTGGGAGGAGCATACCAGCATGTTCGTAGGATTTTAAGCACAGGTGTTGAAAAGCTAGAGAAGAAATATGCAGAAACATTAAGGAACGTACAGAAGTGTTTGCTAATTACATAGTGTCTAGTTTCTGTTTACCCAGTGGGCGCACAGACACTCCTTGTGCCAGAGAAATAGCCAAAGGCTGTTTCTTACCCTATGCAGATTTCTACCCAGAATCAACACAAAAGCAGGAATTTTCCCTATGGCAGCAGTTAATACTAATAGAGACTACTGTCCAACAATAACAACAACAATAATAATAGCTGACATTTATATAGGTCGGTAATCATCACAGCTATAATGAGAATAGCTGACATTCATATAGTTCTATAATGATGATGATGGTAACAGCTAGCATTCATATAGAGCTGTAACATTGGCAGATTGCTTTATGGATCTTAACTCATTTGAGCTTCACAACAACCCTATGAAATAACATTTCTCAGCCTCAGTTTTCCCGTTTGTAAAATGGAGATCATAACCTGTATACTGTTAGAAGCTCTATTTTACAAATGAGGAAATTGAGTTTGAGAAATGTTACATGGCTTGCCAGGGCCCTACAATTAGGGAATTTGATTTGAGGTAGGATTTGAGCTCAGGGCTTTTTAACTTCAAGTCCAACACTCTATCCATTGCTTTACCCAGCTGGTGGAATAGTAGAATCAGATGTCAAATAGAGTCGAATCAAGAGGCGCTAAGTTTAAAGACCTCTTAGGACCTGATGCTTACTACCTCTGTGACCTTGGGTAAGTGAACCAACCTCCCTGGGCCTCAGTTTTCTCTTTTTTAAAGCAAAGGGGTTGAACTCCATGGCTCTTTGAGTCTGTGACACTATGACTTCCAAGTTTTCATTATGCCAGGATGCCTATGGAGAACAGGTAAGATGGATGGATGGATGGATGGATAGATAGATGGATGGACAGATAAATAGTTCGGTGGCACAGTAGATAGAATGCAGGACTTAAAATAAGACCTGAATTTAACAAGTTGATTAAGTCACATGAGTGCTGTCTGCCTAAATTTCCTCATTGGTAAAATGGGGTAATAATAACACCTACCTCCCTAGGTTGTTGTGAGGGATCAAATGAGATAATATTTGTAGATATTGCAAACCTTAAAAGTGCTATGTAGATGCTAGTAATTATTATTATTTTCATTTTCCATTCTAACCCTTGAATAGGGTTAGAGTAGGACTGATAATATTAAAAACATGCAGGGCAAAGTCAGGAAGAAAATTGGGACCTTCCCCACCACTCTTAGGATCAGTCTGAGACTAGGAAGAGTATTGTAGATAAGTTACAGACAGGGACTCCTGTTTCTGTGTCCTTATGAAATATGTATGGGAATAAACCATGGGGTAATTCTTACCTTGCTCATACATTTATGAGAGTGTAGGGGGTTGAGACTAGAGGTGGGAGCAAGATTTGGGTGTGCAGGGATCTCAGGGAATTTTAACCTTCCTTTAACTTGAAGCAAACTGGAAAATTTCAGTCTATGAAATAACACAATTCTAAGATGTTGCGTAGTCTAGAACATCACTAAAGGGTATGTTAGTGTAGGGTGGGGATACAAAATGAGATGAACCTAAGGAAATCTTTTAGATAAGTGCTAATGATCTTCAATCTCCCTTATATAGAATGTGTGTGTGGGGGGGGGGGAAACCTGGCAGTTTTTACTGTTTTCCTGATTAAATGAATGGAAAATGCATCAGGTTTATGAGATGTGTTTTTACTATGGGTTATAGGATTTAGTTAACTCTAGAGGGGAACCTTTAGGTTGTAAAGGCTTGCTTTGCAGTTGGACTCCAAAAATAAAACGTATCTTACTACCCTATGATAGATTATTTCATGTATCTGAATTTAGGTTACAAATTGTCTTATACAATAATGGTCACTATGTTCATCTATACATACATAGTTTTTTTGGTCCAGACCTATAATTGTATCAGTGTGGGAAACTCCATGAATGTAGATTGGTGACTCAGTGGAAACATGATTCTAGAAAATCATTTAGATCACTGAGAAGTTTAGTAACAAGACTGTCACAAAACTACCCAGCCAGTATATGTCAGAGGCAGAACTAGAACCCAGCTCTTCTGGCTGTGATACAGAAAATCATCTGGGATAGTGTTTATGTGGCACTTAAAGGTTGCCAAAGAAGTTGACATGTTTTCTTATTTGATATAATAACCCCATGAGGGAGGCTCCATTATTTTTCCCATTTTACAGCTAAGGAAACTGAGGTTAAATAATGTTTTTTTGTTTTGTTTTTATTTTTTTTAAAGCAATGAGGTTAAATAATGTTAAATGCCTTACCCAGGGTCATAGAACCAGAAGTTGAGGCAGGTTTTGAATAATAATACTAGCAACTAACATTTATATAGTGGGGCTTACCATGTGCCAGGTACTCTGCTAAGTGTTTTAGAATTATCTCATACAGTTAATGACCAGATGTTATCATCACCCTCACTTTACAGATGGGGAAACTGAGGCAAAAAAGTTAAGTGACTTGCCCATGGTCATACAGCTTGTGTCTGAAGTTGTATTTGAATTCAAGTCTTCTTTACTTTGAGGACAGTACTCACTTCCTACTATACTGATGCCTAGCTGCTTTGGTATATGTATATGTGTATGCGTGAACATGTGTATATATGTATGTGTATATTTATGTGTTGGGATGTTGTTGTTAAGTCATTTTTTCAGTTGTGTTCAACTCTCTGTGGCTCCCTTTTGGGGTTTTCTTGGTAGAGATACTGGAGTGGTTCTCCATTTCCTTCTCCAGCATGTTTTACAGATGAGGAAACTGAAGCAAACAGGGTTGAGTGACTTGCCCAGAGACATACAGATTTGACCTCATGAAGGCCAGATTTGAACTCATGTAGATGAGTCTTATTGGTTCCAAGGCCAGCGCTCTATCCACTGTACCACCTAGCTGTCCCTGAGTTCAAATTGAGCGCAGACACTTAGTATCCCTTGACCCTGGGCAAGTCACTTAACCTCTGCCTTGGAGGCAGTTAGGTGGGCTCAGGGGAGCCTATGACCTTGAGGCTACATGCCACCCTCTAAGTGCTCAAGTGCAGCCCTTTGACTAAATCCAAACTTCACAGAACAAGTCCTTTGGGGCCTTGAGGCCACAGGTTCCTCATTCTTGGATAGAACATTGTGGCTAGAATCAGGAAGACCTGAATTTAAAAGTGGCCACAGATACTTAACTAGCTGTGTGATCCTGGGCAAGTCACTTAACAACCTCCATTGGCCTTGATCCACTGGAGAAAGAAATGACAAACCCGTTCAGTATCTTTGACAAGAAAAACCATGGACAGTGTCATCCATGGAGTCATAAAGAGTTGGATATGACTGAACAGCAACAACAAATAATCTGTCTTTACCCATGTATGTGTACAGATATATATGTATATATATATGTATCTATTTACATAGATCTCTATGTATGTATGTAAAGAGGCATATAAATCTATGTCTATGTCTGTCTATCCATCCATCTCTGTGTGTATATCTGTCCATCTATGTCTCTGTCTGTATATCCATCTATCTATGTCTCAGTCTGTCTCTCTCTACACAGCCACATATGTGTGTGTGTGTGTGTATGTTTCATTGCCAGTGAAGGCATCCCTGAAAATTATTTGTCCTTATGCTTAAGAATCCTATATGTAGAAAAGTTAGATACACAAAGGAAGATGAGGAATACCCGGGCTTAGGTCCTACCTTTGACACAGCTATGTAACTGAATGAATCATTTAAACTTTCAGTGCCCTTGAAAACTCTGGAAGACTCATATGTTTCAGAAAAGATATTGACATGTCTTGTTAGAGGGCGTTCCCTCACCTGCGAGGTCCCTATATCAGTGAAGCCACAGATCCAGTTCCTATGTACTATATATGTATGTATTCATATGTTAAATCAACTCCCCTGTGGTGCTGAGTCCCAAATGTGGGAAGAGGCAGTATGCATGAAGGATGCACAGGCCTCCTTGAAACACTGCACCTAAGATGTCAATGGAATATTTTTGGAGTGTATACATGGGCAAATCTTGGCATAGAGATTATCAGTGTTTATTGCAAAGCATGACACTACCCCAACTTCCTTTTCCGTGATCATCATCATCTCCAAGTAAGATATGATATAATATGTTTCATATATAATATAATATAAATTCCTTAAAATGAATTTCATCTGGTTTATATATGTGCTAGGTGGCACAGGGGATGAAGTACTGAGCCTGGAGTCAGGAAGACCAGAGTTAAAATCTGACTTGAAACAAGTATTAATTGTGTCACCTTGGGCAAGTCACTTAACCTCTGTCTCAGTTTTATCAGCTGTAAAATGATAATAGTATGATATAACATAATAAAAATATGGTGATGATGATAATATAAGCATCTACCTCCTAGAGTTGTGGGGATCAAACCAGATAATATTTATAAAGCATTTAGCATAGTACTTGGCTCATAGTAAGTGCTTAATAAGTTCTTGTTCCCATCTCTTCCACCCTCTGCTTGAGGAGGGCACTTGGTGGAATTAAACTGACCCTCCCCTTTTTTGGTTGTCCCTGTGTGTGTGTGTGTGTGTGTGTGTATATGTATGTATGTATGTGTATGCAGAATTCCATAACCCTAACAGTGTATGCTCCCTAAGTAGCCCCAATTGCCTAGCAACAGCTTATTAAGTATTATCATTAACTACAGATGGAAACAAAAAGATGCACCTGTTGTGTGTTACTACCTTTCAGCAGCAGAGATTTTTTTTTCCCAAGGCATTAACATCTATGATTGTAAACCAAGCTATGTACGTACACAATGAGTGTCTCCCTCCTACTCACTCTCCTTTTTTTTTCTTTCCTTTTTCCTCTCCCCCACACACTCCATTGAGATAAGGAAGCTTAGGACACA
>NW_027187335.1:4159097-4165951 GCF_028583685.1 Petaurus breviceps papuanus | reverse complement strand
GTACTATTCGGGGAGACTTACACAGGAGAGAGAATATTTCTTGGCCTTCCTAAGAAACCTTAGACAAACTTATTTTTCAGTTTCATGTTTGGGCAATGTAGCTACCAAAGAAAACCCAGGTTTCTCTTTAATGTTTTATGAAAGGCAGGGGAAGGAAGGTGTGTACAGTTGGACCTTGGATTGTTTGCTTCTGGTGAAACCTATAGACCACTCCTCAGAATAATGTTTACAAATGCATAAAATAGTATAGCCTATATAAAATTGCTTGCCTTCTCAGTGAGGGGAGCAAGGGAGGGAGGGAGGGAAAGAATTTGGAACTCAAAAATTTTTAATAATTAATGTTAAAAATTGTTTTCACATGATGGGGAAAATTGAAAATTTGGGAGAATTGGGGGAAAATTTAAGGAAATAAATTGGAGGAAAATAAAATACTAAATTTTTAAAATGCACAAAATACATGAGATTACAAAGGAAGTCAATTATATTAAAATACAGTGATCAAAATATTAGCAACAACAGCAAAACTACAGTTGATGAACCCCAGGGTTAACAAGCCCTACCATAAGAAACCTCTTCCTGTTCAGTTAATTGTCACATAAGTTAGGGAACCTCATTAAAGGAGAACTGAATGGAATGGAGTTGTGGAGGTGGACAAATGAAGAAACGACGAAGAAGGATGTCAGTCTTGGATGAACTAATAATAAGAAGGACAGATATATGCATTTTAAAGATTCTTTCTTCATCTATAAAATGGGAACATTAATGCTTACGCCTCATGAGGTTTTTGTAAGGGGGTACTATGAAACTTAAAAAGCCATTTAATAACAGTTATTAATGGTGATTTTTGCCCCTGATTTCCTCAATGTGCATGGCCCCTTCACTGACACAGATCACCACCTCTCTTTGTCTGGGTGTTTGGTCCTTGGAGGTTCTGCTGCTACTGAATGAGCCATCGCTGATGTCCTGCTGTCTAAGGATGAATGTCTCTGAGGTTAGTTAGGTAGGCTGCTCCTCTAAGAAAACCAATTTCTCATTTTCGAAAACTATTTTAACTTTGAAGGAATTTGGAGCCCTCATGAAACCTTAGAATAGCATTGGAGAGACCACAGGCCCCCTTCATTCCACCCTATTGAATTAGGATTCCAGTGGAAGAGTATCTGTCGTTCAGCAGAACATACTTGCTACAGTCAGAGATAAAGCTCTGAAAAGTTTAAATTCAGCATCTTTAGGCTGAACCATTTCTTATAAAGAAGTTGGGGTGGGCTCTATCTAACTATCTCCTCTCCTTTTTGAGCCCCAGTCTTATCACACATCATAGATCACACATAGATTTTGAGGTGGAAGGAACCTCGTAGCAGGCAATTAACTCAGCCTCCTCATTTTACAGAGGAGGAAACTGAGGCCCAGAGAGGATAAATCATGAGACCAGAGCCTCATAGATGAGCCAACATCCTGCCTCCCATTCTCTTTCTCTTCAAATCTCTGCCAAGGAAATAATTCGAGAGAAAATTGAGAAAACTTCAGATCACAACTTGTATTTCTACAGCTGCATTGGGGAGGGAGGAAATACAAATAGTTTTTAGGCTTAGTTTTATTTGGGGAGTTAGAAATACAGATAACACAGACCTCTTTCAAACTGACAAAAAGTCTTTTACTTGGCCAGGCATGCTTTACATCGATTTCTGTTTTGTTTCACTCCTGGACTCTCTGTAAAGTACTTTTCTGAGGTTTGTTTGGCAGGGTGAGCGAGGAAGGTGGAAGGGAGAGAAGGTGAGGGTTGGAGGAAGTTGCAAATCCCCAAACAAATGTTGTCCAAAGTGCCACCTTGGTGATGTGGTGGGGCTTTTGTTGGGGTGGTTGTTTTTAGTAGAGTCTGTATTCTGATCCATTTCTTTTATAAGGGGTTATTATAAAGGGTGATAAGGGTCACATGTGCAGACTAAGTAAATAACCTCAGGATTATTCTGTCCTTTTAAAAAACTTTCCTATCAAAATTCAGTTGGAGTCTATGGCATAGGGCAGAAGGGTGAGAATGGGGCTGGTTTGTAGGTGTGGGATAGCCTGCTCTGTTGGAACAGTGTGCTAATGAGGCTGAGGTGAAGGGCAGGAATCCACCAGGGACTAGTTAGCTTTGTACTCTGTTATCATGGTCTACAGACTGGAGTCTGGACCAGCCTGCCTCCAAATGCCTCTGTCTCGTCAATCACAGGATAGGAAGCTGGCTAGAGGAGAGGGTGTGGGTGATAGTAATGATTGCTGGTATTTATAGAGGGCATTACCGTTTACAAAGTGCCTTCCTTACCTCCCAGGTCCATTATTGGAGAAAACAGCTCAAAAACTTATACCCTCCTGAGGTGTGCATTACCTTCAGTACTGAGCCCAGAAATAAAGTGAAGACCAAAGGAATGGGAGACACAAGAACATTGTACAATGCTGGGGGCCAGTTAGGTGGCTCAGGAGATAGAGGGCTAGAGAAAGGAAGATCTGAGTTCAAATGCAGCCTCAGATGCTTAGTAACCTTGTGCCTCTGGGCAAGTCCCTTTACCTTGTTTGCCTCAGTTTCCTCATCTGCAAAATGGAGATGATATAATAACACCTACCTCCCAGGGCTGTTGTGAAGATCACTTAGCACAGTGCCGGGCACATTGTAGGCACTATATAAATGTCAGTTATTATCATTGTTATCTTGGAAGATGCAGAGACATGATATTACAGGGTACCTGCCCCTAAGCACCTTGCCCTCTGCTGAGGGAGACAGCAGTATGTAGCAATGAGAGAATTATTGTCTGCCAGGATTAAGTGCCAAATGGATACAAACAGTAAAGGCTGGGAGAGAATTACTGGAGATTATTGAAGGCTAGGACCTCGGTCCTTGTTAGAGTAGTCACAGGGTAGAAGCAGGAGAGGCTTTCTCCTTTTTCGCCATCTGGGCTGATCTCACATGATGTATTTGGGAAACAATAAATAGAGTATTTTGGCTAGAATTTCCCAGGAGAAAAGGCCTAGATTGTGGAAGGCCTGAGGGTGAGACTAAGGAAGGTAGGCTTTACCTAGAGCCCTGGAAAATGTTTCAGAGCTATGGTGTGATGCCTAAAAGCATCATCTGTCCGAGTGAACTTGGAAAAGTCATTTGACCTTTATTTCTTCATTTTTAAGCTCATAGATTGGATCATAATAGGTCCCTGCCCAGGCTCTACTTAATGGCTGTATTTTGGGCCCTCCAGCCTTAGAGTAAATGTCAATTGTTACTGTTTCTCTTTGGAACCAACCGCACTGAGGATCTTCTCCTCCCAGCTTGATTTTATTTTTCTTTTTCTTAATTAAAGGGGCCATCCCTGGACTCACTTCATAAAGAGGCCTATTCACTGAATGGGCATTACCTCACCCTAAGTGAGTACCCGAAAAGGCCTTAGCCTAAAAGGACCAGGATCTCCCATTGCATCCTCGGCCATCTCCAGTCATCCTGATGAATATCTGGTCTCTGGACCCAGATGGCTCTGGAGGAGAAAGTGAGGCTGGTAACCTTGTATAGCCCTCCCTTACTGAAATCCAAGTCAACTGGAAGTCATGTCATCATTATCCTGATGCTATGAAATGCTCTTTGAAAACAGGACAAACACAACAAACATCTCTAAAATAAGGTTGAGGGCAACTAGGTGGCACAGTGAATAGAGTCAGGAATCTGAGTTCAAATCTGGCCTCAGACACTTGACACTAGCAGTGTGACCTTGGGCAAGTCACTTAACCTCAATTGCTCTGCCTTCCCCCCTCCAAAAAGGCAAAAAAAAAAAGAAAGCAAGAAAAGTATTAGACTCGTTGACTTCCAAAGGCATTTTCAGCCCTAAGTCGATGATTTTCTATAAAATGAAGGGGTGTGCTCTTCATTCGTAGGTCATCTGTGACCCCTAGATGCCCTAGATGCCTCTTACAATTTTAGAAAGATTAATCCTGGCAGTGAATTGAGTTCTGGGCTAGGCATCAGGAAGACCCAGGTTTAAACCCTACTTCAGTCACTTAGCTGTGTGACCCTGGGCCAATTACTTGACCTCTCTGATGCTTTAACCAACTAAATAACTCCCAAAGACTTATCTGCTAAATTATGTTAATCCACATTGGTAGAACCAGAAGTTCCCCGCCCTAACAAAATCACAGATCCTTCACGTATTTTAGTAATCTGGCAGCTGTGTGCCAGATGGATTGGAGGCAGGGGAGGCAGGAGTCTATTGTAATCATCTAGGCATCTGGTAGTGGGGGCCTAGAGCAGGGTGGTAACAAGAATAGAAAGGGAGAGAGTACATGAGAAACGTCGTGAAGGAAAAACCCATGTGCCTTGTAGCATTAGAGCAAGAAGAGACTGTAGATCATCTAATCCAGGGGTTCTTAACCTTTTTTTTTTTTTTTTAATATCACAGGCCTCTATGGCTTTCCTATAAAACCTATGGGGTTGGGGCGGCTGGGTGGTGCAGTGAACAGAGCACCGGCCTGGAGTCAGGAAGACCTGAGTTCAAATGTGACCTCAGAAACTTAACATTTACTAGCTGTGTGACCTTGGGCAAGTCACTGAACCCCAATTGCCCTGCCCTCCCCCCTCCAAAAAGCAAAATAAGAAAACCCACCAACCAAAAAACCCCATGGGGTTCTTCTTAAAACAATATTTTTAAAGGCATAAAATATAATATACAAGATAACCATGGGAACCAGATATGTTAAGATACAATGATCAAAATACTTTAAAAAACAAATTCAGCCCCCCTGCCCCCCACCTTGCCAGGTTAAGAACGCCTCATCTAGTCCAGCCTGGTCTTTCATATGGCATTCAAGGCCCAGGGAGGTATAACGACTATGGCTGAGGTCAGATGAGATAATATTTGTAGAAAGTGCTTAGCCCATTTTCTAGCACATAGTAGGTATTTTGTAAATGCTTATTCCCTCCCCTCCCCACCTCCTTTCTTTGCCCTCCCTGCAGTTTATTGGGGCAGAACAGGAACTGGAAAACCTCCTGATTGCTGCCCCCAACTCCTTTTTCCATACCACCTTTCCAACCTACCTCCTAAAGGGAGATGGGGAAGGAGGGGGTCAGGGATGATAGTTTTGAACTTGAGGGAGGGGGATCTGTTTTGGGGGAAGAGATGAGGAATTATGTTTTAAGCAGTGGTGTGTTTGGGATTATGGCCAAGCCAAGATGAAATGATAGAGGGGGGTTGAGAGTCTGAAGTTTGCTATCCAAGAATTACCAGGGATATTGGGCTGGAAGCCTCAGGTCCTGTTTGAGGGAGATTTGCACAAGAGAGGGAATATTTATTGGGTTCCCTAAGAAACCTTAGAAAAACCGCATATTTCAGTTTCACGTTTGGGCCAAAGGAAACCCTGGTTTCCCTTTTGTGATTTATGGGGGAGGGTTGGAGGAAGGAAGGTGTGCACAGTTTGTTCCTGGTTTGGAGTTTGAAAGTCGATGAAAGGCCTATTTTCGAGGCACACAGCAGGCTGGAATTAGGGTCAGGAACACCCAGAGTTTAGATTCTGCTGAAGACACTCAGTTGTATTACCCAAGTATAAATTTCTTCATCTATAAAATGTAGATAATACCTGTAGTGCTACCCTCATAGGGTTGGTGTGAGACTGAAATAAAAGTTTTTTATTGTTGTTAGTTCTGACTCTTCATGACTTCATTTGGGGTTTTCCTGGCGAAGTAACTGGAGTGGTTTGCCATTTCCTTCTCCAGCTCATTTTACAGACAAGGAAACAGAGGCAAATAAGGTTAAGTGACTTGCCCAGGGTCACACAGCTAATTGGTGTCTGAGGCAAGATTTGAATTTAGGAAGATGAGCCCTGTTGACTTCAGCCATAGTGTTGTCTCCAGTGTACCACCTAGTCACCCTCTTTTCAGAAAGCTTGTTGTTAAATATTTACTAGCACACCCCTATCCAAGGGGAGGGCATTCTATACTGAAAAACAATATATACATGTAAGTACATATACAAAGTGAATAGTAAGTAATTGGGTTAGGGGGAGGCTAGTAGTGGCTTGGGGAATCAGGACAAACCTTTCATGAGGAGAAGGTGGTACTTTGAACTGAGCTTAGAATGAAACTAGAGATTCTAAAAGGCAGCTAGATGACCCAGTGGATAGAATGCTGGTCCTAGAGTCAGGAAGACAAGTTTTAATCTGGCCTCAAACACTTAGCTGTTGGATCCTGGGCAAGTCCTCTGTCTGCCCCAGCTTCCTCATCTGTAAAATGGGGATAATAAGTAGTGGCACCTGTGTTATAAGGATCCAGTCAGAATATAATTTGCAAAACTTAAACGCTTTATATGAATGATAATGGTGTTGGAGCAGCTAGGTGGCATAGTGGGTGGAGCACCAGGTCTGGAGTCAGGAAGATCTGAGTTCAAATCCAACGCCAAACACTAGCTTGTGACCCTGGGCAAGTCACTTAACCCTGTTTGGCAAACCACCCCAAGAAAACCCTAAGTGTGATCATGAAGAATCAGACATGACTGAACAGCAACAAGATGATGATGGTGTTAGCGCCTGGTCTAGGTAGTAAACATAGATTTGTTTTGTTTTGTTTTAAAGAGTGAATCTGATGCTATCTTTCCTTGGCATACATCCAGAAATGAACCTTAAAATTGTGAAAATTTAAATGTATCTGAGTTTTATACCATAGTCCCATCTGAGTGTAGTGTTAGCCAATTCACCTGAAAGAAATGAACAGACTGGGGCGGCTAGGTGGTACAGTGAGTAGAGCACCGGCCCTGGAGTCAGAAGGACCTGGGTTTGGATTCGGCCTCAGACACTTCACACACACACACACACACACACACACACACACACACACACACACACACACACAC
>NW_027187335.1:4110422-4159087 GCF_028583685.1 Petaurus breviceps papuanus | reverse complement strand
CACACACACACACACACACACACACACACACACACACACACACACACTAGCTGTGTGACCTTGGGCAAGTCACTTAACCCCAATTGCCCTCCCCTCTCCAAAAAGCAAACAAAAAAGGGCAAAAAAAAAGAAATGAACAGACCTCTGAAGTCTGTTCCCCTGTGTAAAGTTGGGATGATTATGTCTGCCCTACTTACCTTATATTTTTGATGGGAGAATGAAGTGAGCTGATACTTTAAAAAGGAAAAAACACAGTTTAAATTCAGGCTATGAGTAACAAAAATAGCAGCCCCTCTCAGGGCTGGGTTTGGGGGCCTGCAGAGTGCTTGCCACTGTCTTTGGCCCTTCATCTGCTGCCGTCAGGAGTCTGTGTACTGTTTGTTATTACCCTCTGTCCTCAAGGCTGTAAGAACACCACCTTTCTTTCTAGTCTGAGCATGTTCTCTGGGCATACATGGACAAGCCCCCAAAATAAAGCTGGGGAGGTATCCTGAAGCTTCCCCACCTTAAGCTGCCAAAGAAAGGTTGTCCTTTGGCCATTATGGGTCGCTCCATATCTCCTTGCGTGTCCTCCTGGCAGTCTTGTGAGACACTATTCTTCCATTTTACAAAAGAGAAAAAATTGAACAAGGTGGCTTTACATTAACCTGTGATGGAGCTGGGGATCCCCGTCTGTGGAATTCCTAACTGTCCTCTCCATTGTCCTATGTAGGTATGAAAAAGGTGGGGGATGGATGAACAATAATGACATGTTTGTATAGTACTTTAACAACTCCTTACATTTATAGAACACTTTCTTCATAGCAGCCCTGTGAGGTAGGTGGTATAAGTGTGATTTTCCTCATTTTTTACAGGTGAGGAAACTGAGGCCCAGAGAAGTTAAGTGAGTTGTCCAGGGTAATATAGCTAGTAATTTTCCAAGTCAGGATTGGGACAGGTCTTCTGACTCCAAGCCCAGTGTTTTTTCCACTGGACCTCACCGCTCCACACCTTGTCATCTCTAACAGGAGGCTACTTGTATCCTTTCTGGATATTAGCTTTGTCATCTGGTTGAATAGCAAAGGGGCACTGGGAATGAGCTGAGGTGGAAAAGAAAGAAGAGGAGGAGGGGCGTGGTGAGGGGAGGGGAGTGTAGTGATGTGAGACAGTGCCCCAGTTATTCCGCACTGGCAAATCCTCCTGCTTCCCCACTCCAGAGGCACGTGTCCCCAGCTTTGAAATACACTTCCTCCTGTCCTTGGCATCTGGCACTGTGGGTTTTCTCTCTGGCTGGCCTCCTCCCTCATTCCCTGTAACCCCTTAGATCTGCTGATGTCTGCTGCCATCAGGATGCTGTGGCAGCTGAGGCAGAGGGCCTCATGGCTCTCCTGCTCACAGCTTCCTACTAGCTGTCCCCTCTGTGACACCAAGCAAGTTACTTAACCCTGTTTGCCTCAGTTTCCTCATCTGTAAAATGAGCTGGTGAAGGAAATGGTAAACCACTCCAGTGTCTCTGCCAAGAAAACCTCAAATAGGGTCATGGAGAGTCAGACAGTTGAAAAAACTGAACAACAAAAAACTTCTTAGACCACTGAGAAGGAGACTGGTGGGGGAGCTTGGTCAGGTGTGTCCCTGTATTGGAGTGCTCTTTCAGGCTTTTCTGATCTCCCTAAATTCATTCATTGACATCTCAGCCTTGGTGCCATGTCTGATTCCTTAATAGAAGGTTCAAGTCTGCCTTGGTCTTATTGTCCTCCTCAACCTTGGAGGCCAGAGAAAGAGAATTCTTGTTAGTGTTGTTGACAAAAGCAGCAGTGATACACACACACACACACACACACACACACACACATCATTAACTTCAGTCTAGTAGGCAAGACAAGTTGCCTGTCAAGTCAGACATGCTGTATGGAGTACTTATTTGTGTCTTAGGGCTAGCATCTCATGCTGGGTACCACTGGGGCTTACCTGAAGAGCAGGCCTCTTCTCAGACTTTGGCTCCACTGAGAGCTGCAGGTGAGTGACAGATGGCAGAGGGTGACAGGGGAGAGGAGGAGGAATTGCAGAGACTAGAACAAGCAGGAATGTACCAAGTGCATTTCTTTTCCCTAGCCAAAATGGAGTATTAATTAGTGTGATTTGGGGGGATGAGAGCATGCCTCTCTCCCATGTCATACAACCTATAAAGTCAGCTTCTAAACGCTTTGATTGCTACATATATCAAACACTCTGGCCAAGGGTCCTGCATCCTTTTCCTGATGAGAAACTATTTTTGATTTACCAACATAAGTTTATATTTAAAATGCTAAAGTTAAATGAAGCCTACTATTAATTAGAGACCTGGTATTGCATGCCATCGGCCAGGATGTTAGAATTAATTTATTTAAAAGACATTAAAAATTCCAGGCAGTTAGGTGGCATAGTGGGATAGAGTGCTAGGCCTGGAGTCAGGAAGACCTGAATTCAAACCACACATTAGATACTTCCACATACAGCTGTGTGACCCTGGGCAAGTCACTGAAACCTATCCCAGCCTCAGTTTCTTTATCTTTAAAATGAGGAATAATAATGACCACCACCTCCTGGGGTTATTGTGAAGATCAGATGAAAAAAAGCATATGCAAAGCCTTTTGCAAACCTTAAAGCACTATTTAAATACTAGCTCTATAGTTTGCTATGCTTAAGGGCACTGTCTTTGGTGTTGTGGAAGATTCAGAAGTAAAGAGGATATGATTTCCCCTCAGTGAGGCTTATGGTCATGAGCTTTAAGTGTGTACTTACAGAGACTAAGGTTTATGCAATCATTGAGGACAGAAAAGGAGATGAAAGGTGATAATGTCATAGATCTAGAACTGGGAGAGATCTTAGAGGCAATTGAGTCCAATTCCCTCTTTTCCAGATGAGGAAACTAAGAAGTATTAAGTGACATGGCCAAAATCATAGTAGTAATTAGCTGAGCTGGATTTGAACCCGGCTCTTCTCACCCCAGATGCACCTCCCAAGATGGCTGAGCCATTTCTGAGTTACCTTACCCTTGTGAAATGATGTGAGAGGAACAAGGAGAAGGAGAAGGAGGTGAAGAATGAGGAATAAGAGATAGCTGGCTTTGCATTTTCATTGCCTGCTACCTCCAGTCAAAGCTTCTTAGCTTCCTGCCCCTCTTGGGTTGGCCCTTAATGTGCAGAATGGGTATAGGCAGCTGCCTCTGTCCTCGTCAGATCAGGTAGGCCGTGGTTCCCTGGTTCCTCCCGCCTGTATGAGGTGTAGTGGGGAGGGGAACACAAGCTGGAGCCCTTCTTTCCGAGTTAGTTTGAAGTGCTCCCTGTGTATAGATGGTAAGGCTTGATAGATTAGTTGTTGGCAGTCAGTGTGTTGGGGACCCTGGCTTTTTTTCCTTAAACTCTGAATTTGAAAGGCAAATTCCCTTTCTTTTGTTACTGAATGTTCCCATGTGCATATGAAGTAGCCTAGTTACCTATTACAAATAGTGGCAGACACATGTTTCATTGTGAGTGTTTACATTTCATGCCTTTGGCTAAATTTCTAACTTCACACCTTTGCTTGTATTTGTGCTGGCAACTTGATCCTAGGCAAAGGGGAGCATGGAAAATAACTCTGATAGACTTTAAAACTGTTGACTTTAAAAACTACCTCAAAGGGGTTAATTTACTCAAGGTCACATAGCTAGTTAGTTGTAGTCCAAATCTGCAGGCTTTCATTCCACTAAAGCAGCTGTCTAGATTGGACTTTTGCTCCCAAACTAATGGTTTGTTTATTTAACTTACCTCATGGGAGGCCCTTTTTTAATGGACCATAGATTTAGAGTTGGAAGGAACCTTTAGAGGTCATTAAGTCCAATCCTTTCATTTTACAGATGAGGAAACTGAGATCCAGGAAGGTTAAATGCTTGCCTAAGATCATTAGCTAGTAAGTAGCTGGATCAGAATTCGAATCCAGGTCTTCCTGACTCTTAAGTCTGGCATTCTACCCACTATACCACAACTCTCTATTTTCATTTTGTGAACATTTCCTGAGCACCTGCTATATATGCCTTTCTTGATCTTTTTTAATGCTAGTACCTTCCCTCTGTTCGTTATCTCTAATTTATCCGGTCTACAGCTTATTTGTACAGTTTTTTGCATCTCATGTCCCTCATTAAACTGAGAGCTTCTTGAGAGTAGGGTCTGTCTTTTGCCTTCCTTTGTATTGTCAGTACTGGGACACAGTGCTGAATATACAGTAGGTGATTAATGAATGCTTATTAGATGACTGATTATGCTGCCTATACCTGACCACATACAAAGATCTTTTCCTTTATTGTTGAAGGACATTCACTAAATGTATAGGACTGTGGAGACTTGAAATGAGTTAGAAAGACTCCCATATACCCAGATGTTGTCCAGAAGGAGCCATTCCCAAACTTAATCCTTGACTAAGCCTTTCTTTAAACTCAGCTCACGCTATGCCAGTGATGCATGGCAGTCGCTTACTTGGAGGGGAACATCAAAAATAATCCTCTGGGAACTGGTTCATGCCAAGATCAGAAGGTTGTAGATTTGGAATTATGAGGAACTAGTTCCTACCCCTACATCCCCCCAACCATTTTACTAGATGAGGAAATAGACTCCCAGAGAGGCCAAGTAATTCACAGGTACGTAGTTATAGAAGCAAGATTTGAATTCAGGTCCTCTGATCCTAAATTGAACATTCTTTCCACTTCACCATACTTTACTTCCCCTCCCCCAAAGAGAATATCATATATAGCACCTTGATAGTTAGAGACAGACTGGTGGAAGAGGTAAAGGAAGCAGGCTAGGATTTCTACTTTGCAGAGTTTCTTAAACTTTTTCTAACGTATGATGCCTTCAGAAGTCTGTGGATCCCTCCTCAGAATGATGTATGTAAATTGAGAAAATTAGATATATAGAATGACAGAGAAAACCAATTAATTCGAAATGCAGTCATCAGAATAATTTTTTGAAAAAAAACAAACGTTCATGGGGCCTCAGGTCAGAAACCCTTATTTAAAGACAAATATTTATGCGTCTGCCCAACATCCCTGTATGTCCTTTTCCTAAACCAGACAATTCAAAAGGAAGTATAGCTTATTTTGAGTCCTGTGGTTGCCAGGGAAGGAATTTCCCACTAACTAGATTGTCTCCGGGGAGGTCACCTTATTGCTACTGCAGAGATAAAGAGAGCTACTTATCAATTTAGAATGCAAGAAATGGGAGCCTGCCTGGTCTGCTTGTTGTGGACACCTGCTTTTGATGCTTCAGTATTACATGGAATTACACTCAGATGTATCTGTGATCTTGTTCATGGGAGGATTCTCTCCAGTGATGCAGGTCACAGCCCTTCCATGCCCATCCATATGGTCCATGTCTTTCCACGAGTTTGACACAAGGGGTCCGTCCACCTGAAGTGCTGAGATTTGCCCTTGCTTTTTCTTGTCGTCAGGTGGATTCCTGTGAAGCACAAGGACCTCTCTCTGACCACATGGCCAGCCCAGTTTCTTTCTCACTCCCACATTTCTTGGGTGACATCCTTGATTCTACTTCTCCTTTGCAATTCCTTGTTTATAGGAATTCCTTGTTCATATCCATCACATGCCTGTTACCCTGAGGGTGAACTTAAATGGTAGTTCTTTTGGGTGGCTGGGAGTTAAAGAACACATAGACATGGTGGCCCTATTTTCCAACCCAAATCTTGGAGAACAGGATGTGGTATTCATTTTGCAAAAGATACTCGTTTTGCGAAGGATATTCATTTAGCAAAGCTTTGTTAAAAGTAGACTTTTCTTGAATTTTGTAAAATTCAAGACATGTAGGTATCTGTCCACTCTGTAGGAACTTTCAGTGTCTTAAAATTTTTGTAGAGTGGGATAAAGAAAATAGAAACTTTGAAGAATTTACCCAGCGCAAAGCTGAATGGAGGCACTGCCTAAATCTAAGTAGCTCTCCGGGCTTGGGAGTCTGGCTTTCCTTAATACCCCAGGAGCCTGACTGGAGAAGGGGATAGCGGAAAGATATTTTATTTTGCAGTCAGTGGACTTGGGTTTGAATCCTTGCTCCACGACTTACTGTGTGAGTCATTCACCTCCCTGGAATTCATTCCAATCATCTACAGAGTGATAGGGTCAGGGGTTGAGCTTTATAACCTCCACGGTCTTTTCCAGATCTAAATATAGAATTCTAAGGATGAGGTTTTGAGAATTACAGGGATCTCCAAGGCATAGTAGAAAGTCCTCTGCCTAGTCATAGGCATCATCCCTTAAATAAGTTCTTGAGTTTCAGCCATAGTCTGAGATGTTTGCAGTGGCTAATGACCATTAATGATTAGTAAATTAATAGAATAAGTACTTAGAAGACACTTCCAAAGAAGGTCATCTTGACTAGTTCCCTTGTTTTAGAGGAGATGAAAGTGAAACTCAGTTTGTTTGACTTGTCCAAGATCACACATTTAATTAGTGGCACAGCCAAAACTAGAATCAGTCAGCCATCAAGTACTTATTAAGTGCCTACAGCATACTTGTCAGATGCTCACAATCAGGTACAAAGAATGGAACAAATACCATCTGTAGGAGAACTCGGATCTCCTGACTGACAAGGCCCCCAAATATTCTTTTCACTTTATCATCTGCCTAGATTGAACCTGAGTGTTGCTACTTGTGCTCCCAAACTAGTATTTTGTTTATTTAACTAATGAGGGATATGTCCATAGCTGGGGCACAGGGAAATAATTAGATATGGAGAAAAACTTAGTAAACTAAAGCTTAATTTATTACCTTGCTACATCCATAAGTCAATAAATTATCAGTCTGTGTCAACATGGGCACAATTGACTTGGCTTGCCGGTCATCAATAAACATTAATCAACCAGTTAATGGGATATGAACTGCAAAATTCCTTTTAAAATTCCTGCATAACAGGAAGCACCCAGTTTTCAGCACTCTTCTTTGAAATTAACACGTCCAGTCCTTTGACAGAAGGGAAAGCCAGCTTTGGGGAGAACTGATGTCTTTCCAGCTTTCTTTGAGCCCCTTTGATCCACCTTTTTTTTTTTCTCCCAGATCCTCCCCAGCCCTTCCTGGAAGTCTCTGTCATCAGGACCCTTTTAAGAAGAAGAGGCAAAGAATGCCTTTTGTCCTCATCTCCCCTCTCAGTCTTAATTCCCTGCAGAACCCAATTCTAATTCATACCAGAGAAAACACTAGCGCACATGTTTTGGGGTTTTGGCTTTTTGTTTTTTCTTTTTTGAAAGCGAGTCTCACATAATTAATTAGCAAATGTGGCTTGCAGAAGGAGGGAGGCCTGCAAGACCTCATTTGCATCTCTGAGAGCCAAAATCTGCCTGCTTGGCTGGGCTCCTTCTTGGAAGTTACAATGCAGATGTACAGCATTTGCAGAGAAGGCATAGTGGGAACTTGGGCAATTGCAGATTTCTTCTTCCAGAGAGCGTGGGTAAGGTTCTAGGGGCCCAGAGCAGGCCACCCTACCTATATTCTTTCTGATGTATAGAGGATGTTGGTATATTAGTATTACATTGAATCAGGTTGTCCTTAGGAACTCCTTAAAAGATTTGACTGAAATACAAAGGCATGGATTACTGGACATGGGGTCAGAAAGACTGCAATTCAAATCCTACCTCAGATACTTGATAGCCGTGTGACCCTTGATAAGTCACCTAACCTCTGTGTGCCTCAGTTTTCTCAGCTATAAAATGGGAATCATAATAGCACTTACCTCCCAGAGTTGTGAGGATCAAAAGAGATAATATTTATAAGTGCTTAGCGCAGTGCCCAGCATATAGTAGGTGATTAATAAATGTTTGTTTCTTCCTTTCTTGCTAGCTGTGACCCTGGACTAATTACTTAACTTTTCTGAGCCTTAGTTTCCTCATCTGTGAAATGAGGATAGTAATCACCTCTACTTCCCATGATTATTGTGAAGATCAAATGTGCAGCGTTTGTCAAATCTTAAAGCACTCTCTACATTCCAGATCTTATTACAGAATATTGTTGTCCTGAGGCTCATTTCTCCTATCTAGCTCTTTCTCTAAACTCTTGGCTTCCTTGCCTTCCTTCAAGGCTCAGTTTAAGATTACACCTTCAGGAAGAGGCCTTTCCTGGGTCCCCCCCCCCCAACCCCATTACTTCCCTGTGCAGTCACCTTTTGGTTACATTATATATACCTCGTTATATACATAGCTTTTTGTGGAATGTCTCCCTTTAGAATGTGATCTCCTCATGGGCAGGAATGGCATTTTGTATTTCCAGAGCTTTAGCATAGTGCTCGGCCACTCAGTAATTGGCTTAATGCTTAGAAGGACTGGATGTCAATTAAAACAATTTTTTTTTAAATTGCTGTAATTTCTCTTCTCTGTGCAGATGCACTTTAAATACAAATAATTACAAGGAGATAATTATAATATGACTTTGAAATAAAAATTCTCATCCTACTATCTCTATTTTCTTTGCTTTATGAATTAAAAAAAAATACCCTCTCTCAATTGATGCAGCTCGGTCCTGTGAGGTATTCTTAAATTCTAATCCTTCTATGAATAATGAATATGCTTGTTGATTGACCAATCAAGGACTTCCTGGAGAAGGCTTAAAAGGTTAGTATGTGTTCACTACAATAATAATAGCATTTATAGACCGCTTTAAGATTTACAAAGCACTTTACATGTTACCTGATTTGATTCTCATAACCACCCTGTGTGATAAGTGTTCTTACTATCTCCATTTCACACATGAGAAAACAAGAGGCAGGGAGAGGTTAAGTATTTACCTAGCAAGTCCAACCCTCTCTCCACCACTCCACCTGCCTCCTATGTGTTAAATCTTATTAGCTACTGTAGAGGATAGTTTTCAGTGGGTAGATTAAGTTTGGGTATAAGTTCAAACACATTTATTTCATTTGTTCCAATGTCAAGAAACACAAGATCAAAATCTGGAATGTGTTCTCTATGCGGGAAGGCAGGAACTTCTTTCTCACAGCAGCGGTACCCATGAGAAAGCACTGTCCTCAGCTAGATAAAACCTCCAGGATGCAGCTCTTCCCTTTTGTCCCCAAGGAAGTAAAGAAGACTTAAAACTGAATGAGGAACTGAAAGGTCATCTGGAGGCCTTGGCTTTGTCCACTGACCCCTTCTTCATGCCTCCCACCCTGAATCAACCATATGCAGAGTTTCACAGACCAAGTAGAAACCTGTGGGCTTCCTGCTTCTGCCTGGAACACATTTTAGTGAAATCTGAATGAGTCTCTCTGTTTTCATACACCTTGGCAGTGACAAGCAGTTGGAATGAGGCAAATTCAACCATCCTTGACTCTCACTATTTTATGTTTTTAATTTAAAAGTAGCAGTTGTAAAGTTCATATTAAACTATGAAACCAGGACCAAGAGCTCCCAGGACATGACCCTTTTTGTTCCTAAGCCCTCCCTTACCATGAAGAAATACAGGATAAATTCCATTAAACCATTTTCTGACATTATTATTATAGTGCGTTGGGGTCAGCCCTGGAAGTCTAGGTTCTGTTTTTAGCAGGAAATCCATTGACTCCATTAGAAAGGCAACATAGTCTGGTCTAGGGGACTCAAACTTTTTTTGTGTAATGGACCCACTTGGCAGTCTACAAAAACCTATGGATGTTGATGTTCTCAGGATCATGTTTTTTAAGTACCTAAAATAAATACATTGGATTATGAAGTTAACCCATTCTATCGATAGGAACTCAGCAGAATGGTTTTTTTTTCTTTTTAAAAGTATTTTTAATGTATTTTAACCTTTTTCCTTTTTAAATTTTGAGTTCCAAATTTTCTCCCTCCCTCCCATACCCTTCCACACCATTGAGAAGGCAAGCAATATCAGCATGTGAAATTATGCCAAACACATTTATATATTAGACATATTTTTAAAAAACAAGAAAAAGAAAGTGAGAAAATTATACTTCAATTTGCACTCAGAATTCATCAGTTCTCTCTGGAAATGGATGTTTTTTTCATCTTGAATCCTTTGGAATCATCTTGGATCATGGTGTTGATTAGGGTAGCTAAGTCTTTCACAGCTGATTATCCTTACAACACGGCTGTTACTGTGTACAATGACCTTCTAGTTCTTCTCACTTCACTTTTCATCAGCCCACATAGGTGTTGCCCATCTTTGCTGAAACCACCCTCCTTGTCATTTCTTATAGCATAATAGTACTCCATCATAGTCATATGCCATAATTCCCCAATTGATGAGGATCCCCTCAATTTCCAATTCTTTGTCACCACAAAAAGAGCAGCTATAAATGTCCTTATAGGTCCTTTTTCTTTTTCTTTGATTTCTTTGGAATATAGACCTATTAGTGGTGTTGCTGAGTCAGAGGGTATATACGGTTTTATAGCTCTTTGGGCGTAGTTCTAAATTGTTCTCCAGAATGGTTGAACTAGTTCACTACTCTACCAGCAGTTCATTAGTGTACCTATTTTTCTCTTCTCCCTTCCAGCATTGATTATTTCTGATAGATGTGAGGTAGTACCTTAGAGTTGTTTTAATTTGCATGTCTCTAATGAGTAATGATATAGAGCATTTTTTCATATAACTATAGCTAGTTCTGAAAGCCGTCTGTTCTTGTCCTTTGACCATTTATCAAGTAGAGAATGGTTGTTATTTTTATGAATTTGACTCAGTTCTATACTTAGTATACATTTGAGAAATGAAGTCTTTATCAGATAAACTTGCTGGAAAAAATTTTGATATTACTTCATTGTCTATGGTACCTTTTAGCAAAACATAGCTTCCCTGGTTATACCTTTTAATTAAATCTGTTTTTGCTTTTGCTTTGTCTGAGATCATGATCTCTACCCCTGCCTTTTTTACTTCAGGTGAAGTATATTAGATTCTGTTTCAACCCTTTATTTTTACTCTGTAAGAGTCTTTCCATTTCAAGTGTGTCTCTTATAAACAGCATATTGTTGGATTCTGGTTTGTATTCTATTCTACTATCCATTTCCATTTTATGAGTGAACTCATGCCATTCATATTTGCAGATATGATTACTGTGTATTTCTCTCCATCTCATTTTCTTCTTTACCCTCTCTCCTTGTGTCTTATTCTTTCCCAAAAGTCTACTTTACTTTTAACCATTGCTTCCCTTAATTTGTCCTCTTCTATCATCCCTCACCTTTTTCTCTTATTCCCTTCCCCTTATATTTCCCTATTGGGTAAGTTATATGTCTAAACTCATCTGAGTGTGTATATATATATTCTTCCCTCTTTGAACCAATTCTGATGAGAGTAAAGTTCAAGCATTGCCTGCCTATTTTCTCCCCATGTAAAAGTTTTCCCTTGCATGCCTCTTTTATGTGAGAAAATTTTCTCCATTGTGTCTCTCCATTACCCCTTGTTTCAGTGCATGCCTCTTTCTCACCACTTCATTTTTTGGAGATCATTCCAACATATTGACTCTCATCCATGCCTTTCTAACTACCCTAATAAGTCATGACCAAAGAAAGAGCCTAGACATCATATTTCAAAAATTTATCAAGGAAAACTGCCCCAATGCCTTAGATCCAGAGAGTAAAACAAAAAATGGAAAGAATTCACCAATTACTTCCTGAAACAGATCCGAAATAAAGTTCTTAGGAGTTCTATGTATCATCTACTAGTCTTTCATGTTACATGTTTGACTCTTGTGTTAGAATGTCAAATTTTCTATTCAGCTCTGGTCTTTTCATTAAGAATGCTTGAAAGTCCCCTATTTCATTCAATATCCATTTTTTTTCTCCTGAAGGATTATACTCAGTTTTTCTGGGTAGGTTATTCTTGGTTGTAATCCCAGTTTCTTTGCCTTCTGGAATATCATATTCTCAGTCCTCTACTCCATTAACATGGAAGCTGCTAAATCTTGTGTGATCTTGACTGTGACTCCACAATATTTGAATTGTTTCTTCCTGTCTGCTTGAATTATTTTCTCTTTGATCTGGGAGCTCTGGAATTTGGCTATAAATAGTCCTGGGAGTTTTCATTTTGGATCTATTTCCGGAGGTAATTGGTGGATTCTTTCCATTTTTGTTTTACTCTCTGGATCTAAGGCATTGGGGCAGTTTTCCTTGATAAATTTTTGAAATATGATGTCGAGGCTCTTTCTTTGGTGATGGCTTTTAGGTAGTCCAATAATTCTTAAATTATCTCTCCTCTATCTATTTTCTAGGTCAGTTATTTTTCTGATAAGATATTTCACATTTTCTTCTATTTTTTTTCATTCTTTTGACTTTGTTCAGTTGTTTCTTGATGTATCAAGGAGTCATTACTTCTGTTTTCCAAATTCTAATTTTTAAGGAATTATTTTCTTCAGTGAGTTTTTTTCCATTTCTTTTTCCATTTGGTCAGGTCTGTTTCTGAAGGAAAGCCTATTCTGCTTTTTAAAGAGTTCTTCAGTGAACTTTCGTTTCTCTTTTACCATTAGGCCAGTTCTTTATTTTTTAAGGTGTAGTGTTCTTCAGTATTTTTTGTCCTATTTTATTATTAATTCTCTTTTCATAATTTTCTTGCATCACTCTCATTTCTTTCTCCAATTTGTCCTCTACCACTCTTATCTCTTTCTTTAACTTGTCTAGGTATTCTTGTGAGACTTGGGTCCAATTAGCAATCTTTTGAAGCTTTGTTTTTTTTCACATTGTTGTCTTCTGAATTTATGTCTTGGTCTTCCCTGTCTCAGCAGTAGCTTTTTATAAAGTTCAAATTCTTTTTTTTTTGGTGTTTGCTCATTTTCTAAATCTATTTCTTGATTGAACATTATATTAAACTTGGGCTCTCTTTGTCTGGTGGTGGGAAGGCATTGCCCCAAGGATCAGGCTTTTTTGTGATGTTCTTTTCAAAGCTAGTTCTGGGGGTCTGGAAGTTTTAGGTGCCTCCAATGTGATATGATATGAGAAGAGATGTGGTCACTGTTCTCCACAATATTTTTTTAAAACATTCACAGACCCTAAGGTTAATAACCCTCTGTGGATATTATGGCCTAAGAGTTAGAATAAATCTGTTTTTCAATCCTGGCTTCAACATTTACTGGTAGTTTGAGCCAAGGTGAGTCACTCTCTGGGTCTCAGTTTACTCTTCTGTGAAATTGAGATAATACTGGCACTGCTTATCTCAGGGGAAAGGAATGACCATTTATTAAGTGCCAGTCACTATGCTAAGCACTTTACAAATATTATCTCATTTTATCTTTACAATAGTCCTGGGAGGTAGGTACTGTTATTCACCCTGTTTCACACTCGAGAAAACTGAGGCAGACATATTAAAGTGACTTACTCAGGGTAAGTTTCTGATGCCACATTTGACCTTGGGTCTTCTTAAAGCCAGGTCCAGCCCTCTATGCACTAGTCTCCCTTGCTGCCTCATGGGGTTGTTGGTCAAGATTTATGTCATCTCAAATCTCTGTACACACACTGTACATACACTGACTAGACCTACTGTGTCAAGGTTAGCAGGTCAGCTTCCCTCCATGGACTAAAGTTTTACAATCATGAAAATGGTTAAAATTCTACTAGTCTTGCTTTTTTCAAGAATAATGTGGGACAAATAAAATAGCAGATTCCTGAGCACCAAAGAAACAAAAGATATGATTGCTACTAAATTTTGCTTCCTCCTAGAAAAGTAGGCCAGCCACTACCATTGGGGACTTTTTGGGGGTATTTCTGTTTCAAAATTCCTCCTGTGTCATTGCAGGTCAGATATTATCCACAAACCGCAACACGCCAAGTCCCATTGACCCTGAGACCATCCAGGTCCCTGTGGGTTATGATCCAGATCCAGCTGACTTGGCTCTCTCCAGCATCCCTGGCCAGGAAATGTTTGACCCTCGAAAACGCAAATTCTCAGAGGAGGAGCTCAAACCACAACCCATGATTAAGAAAGCTCGAAAAGTCTTCATTCCTGAAGATCTGAAGGTAAATTGGAACTGGTAACTAGGCTGGAGAAAGAAAAATTCAAAGGGCTACCTGAGGAAGGTGATGGTGTATTATGGTTGGGAGACATGGGGTTTTGGTTGTTCTTTCTTTGGGAAGAGGGCAAATTACTCCATTTCATTGTTTTGTGGTTTCTCCCATTCCTGAACACCCCCTGGTCCCTTTGTTTTTTACACACACACACACACACACACACACACACACACACACACACACACACTCTTAGGAGAAACAGCAACATTTTTAAAGAGTTTTGAAGCCTTAGCAGAAAGATAATACAGTCATTCCTTTGTTATGTACTATATAATATTCACTTTGTAGTTTATGCTAGAGGAATGCTTAATCCCAGGTTGATTTATCTCTACCTTGCTGAATGAAAATAGAATGAGGAAAGCACTATTCCTGGAATATATGTGTTATATTATAAAGCCAAATAAAAATGATTTTTTTTCAATTATATAGTGTTTGGAATAAGATATTCTTACCAAATTTGGGTAGCTCTAAGACACTTGACTTATGTAAATTCAAAGTAATGACATTAAGCAATAAGTTAATGTTTATTGGTGGACTGGTCACGGAATGAGAGCAAGAGATAACTGACTTCAGAGTCAGACAGTCTGGAGGAGCACTTTTACCATTTTGAGTGTACACCTTTTGGAGGATTTATGGAAGAATATAGACAAGAGTTACATCGAATGAAGAGGCATGGATGGGATGTAATCTGCTGTGTCGTTGGAAAGAATAACTATGGCAGTGGGATCTCAGATCCACTGATGTATGTAGAAATAGCTCTCTGCCCCCTCTTCCTCCCCACTCCTGCTCATCCAAACCCAAATATGGTACACAAAGTAGAAAACTCTTTTTGTTAGAATGGGGGGGGGGATGTAAGCTTTCTGGAACAGATTTATATTAATGGTTCCACCTTCAATTTCTAGAATGATCCCTGGGAAATGGGGGGTAGGGGTGAAATATCAGTATTAACTCCTATAATAGGCAAGTTTAAATTCCTGGCAACACCTTCAGGTATAAGGTCGTGGTGAATCTTTGTTGCATCGTAAATCTCAAGTTGAAAACTAGATTTTGAAGGGACAGAGAAAGTAGAGTCTGCCATCCTTAGCACAAGATAGAAAAGGTTGAAGTACACAGCAAAATATAACCTAAACCCCAGTTCCTTGGGGTTAATTAGCTAAAAAGCAGTGATAAGTGATGGCTACTTAGTATTGGAAACCTGTAATCATTCATACATTCATATATTGATGGGGTTTTTTTCCTAGCAAAAATACTCAGTGTCATAATAAGTACAAGTCATTGTTATGGGTTTTAAAGGGAAAACAAAGATGATGTATGGTCCCAGCTCTCAAGGAGCTTACAGTCTAGTGGGGCTGATATTTGTGATAGTAATAATATGCCTTCTCCTAATTGATTGATGCTTCTTGATTTATTTCCTTATTACCTAAATTCCATTTATACCTCAGACCCTGATCTGTTGCACTTAAGCTAGAGGGGCCCATCTAATACAACTTTCCAAGGCATTTGAAAGTTTCCCAGAGTGCTACTGAGTAGGGCTATCCCATTCCAGGAGAAAGCCTAAAAAGAGTTCCTCAGACTCAAATGACTTTGGCAGGTAAAGGATGTGATGGCCAAAGATTTCATGTATTCTTGATGGCAAAATGATTCTTCATCACATTTTATGCTCCTCCCCCAACAAAAACAAGTTGCCCCTTGTAATTTTTTAAAGCTAAAAGTAAGCAACAAAGCAACGTGAGTAAAAAAAATACTGTGAAGACTGAACATACTTGAACAAGAATAAATGTTGTAATTGGATAAAATGTAGAATACAGTTAATTAATAGTGCGTAATTATTATTATACCAGGTGATGATTAGGCATAAAAGGCAAGCAGCTTATGGAAATGACTAATTATTAATACTATTACAAAACCTACAAAACCCCACACTTTTAAAATCATGGAGGGGAAAGGAGGATAATATTATGGAATCATTGAGTGATGGCCCTTCTGAAGACTTTATTATTTCTGACTCAAGAGGACCAAAAAAATCAGGTCTTACTATTTTCTGGAAGGTTTCTGACACTCCAGGTTTAATTTTTCTGGGAATTTCCAGGTTTATTAATGTACCCCTTCCCATGTAATTCTCAAGGCAGCAGAAGTCAGGACAGGGCAACCTCTATGTTACCAATTCAAGCTTGGCTTTGGATGAGGTGTCTTTTGACCCTCTCTCATAAAAAGTAGGATTTCCCCTTATTGAGAAATAAAGATGAAATTGGGAATCATAGAAAGGAGAATTTCTGGGCCAGTGTTCCCCTAAGCCACTTTCAGAGAATAAATTGGGATAGGAAATTTTAAAGAAATATTTACATCTTTTGATTTATGAGTCCAAAACCCAAAATAACTCCCCCATGATTACAGGACCTACTAGCATTCTACTAATTATGAATTCGTTTGAGTTTAGGAGCGGACATCACAGGGAAATACTAAAAGAGGAGACTGTCCTCAGTATAAATCAGTTTCATCATATACCTGGAATGTCAGAACTGGGAAATAATCTTAGAGGTTCCATCTAGCATACAGTTTTGTGGGTGAGGAAACTGAAGGACACTAAAATCACAAGAATTGTGATGGGGCGGGGAATGGCAGGAAACATTTTAGAGGATGGACTCTTAAGGGAGAGGGTACCGTAGTAGGAGCTTTGGGCAGCATGACAACTACTTTACCCTGAGACTCGGAGAGGTGACAGAGGAAAGGGAGTACAGAAATGGAAATGAGAAGGGGCCAAAGAAACTTTGATATGTTGCCTAAGTCTGGCTCTTTTGCTTCCCCTCCCCTCCTAGAGCCATATTTCTATTCCCACCCCTTACTTCCCCCAGCTTCCTCTAAGGAAGTTGGAATGAATCATAGAATAATTATTTCAGAAGTTAGAAGTACCCTTAGGGACCATAATAATCCACCCCTCCCCATTTTACAGATGGAAACTATGGCCCAGAAAAATGAAGTGACTTATCTAAGGTCATTCAGCTAATGAGTAGTAGAATCGTTTAATTTCAAGCAGACCTGTTCCAAAGTATTTGTCCATGCTGCTAAATTTCTACAGTTAAAAAACTAAGAGGATTAATGAGCAAAGGCTGCTGGGAAAGTTAAGAAGTTGGATAGCATTCAGTCAGTTAGCTTGGTTAGGAAAGCAAGCTGATTAAACCAGTCTAATGCAGAGAAGGGCATGAGGGCTTTGATGTGAGGGTGGGAGGTATAGAGGTAATTTTTGAAGTATGAGGCACTTTGCAAGAAGGCAGGGCTGGCTGGGGGAAGCCTGAACGTAGTGATTTCCAGGGGGAGGAGGATAGAATGTGCAGGCTCCTTAAGGAGCTCCAGGAAGTGAGGTGGGCAGAGAGGAAAAAGCTCTCTATCCTAGGGTCCTGGGATGGAGACCGCCGATAATTTACTCGTCCCACAGTAAGAGCTCCCTGATCACCATCTTCTCCTTCATCCTCTACCTATAATGGACCATACTGACCATACTTGAGAAATTTTAGCTTGGCTTTCTTTGTGAGCAGACCTCATGGTGACATGTATAAGGTACCTGGTTGACAGGAATGGGGGCCATGGCTAGCTTTGACATGCCAGACAGAAAGTATGTGCGTATAGGGAGTAGTAGAAAAGGAATAGATATTTATTAAGTGCCTACTATTTACCATATAACCTCACAACAACCCTGCAAGGTGGGTGCTATTATTACCGCCATTTTAATAGTTGAGGAAACTGAAGCAAACAGGTCAACTTGCCCGGTGTCTAAGGCTGGATTTGAATTCAGGTCTTCCTGATTCCAGAGCAATGCTCTATTTGCTGTGGCACCAGCCACCTCAGCAATGGTTTCTATAGCATGCCCTTCAAAGATAATTCTATTTCCCCTAAGACTTTGGGCATGAAAAACAGATCTCAAAGTACTGGGAGCAGACGTAAGGAGGTAATTTGGGCCCTTCTGACATAATCACATGCATTGACCATGACCCTTATGGTCCTCTGGGAAGAATAAGAAGATTAGGTCCCTCTGGGCTTCCTGGTTGGCATGTGACTGCAGACTGCCCCTTTCAGTCCGGGATTAAGAGATTTGTTGTTGCAATTTGTTAAAATAAAGAGGGATGGGGCTCAGGTGGCATCATAAATGAATTGCCTAAAGCTGATTTTGAGAAGAGGGGGGACCTAGATAAAAAGTTTTAAAGCAAGATTTATGCAGGGCGTTTTCCTAAGAGGATTTTCTTTTATTTTTGTTTGGTGGAAAGAAGGATTGCTTTCATATCAGCCAGCACTAAGTATCTAAGTATCAACCAGGTTAAATAAGGTCCATAAGAAAGGTCGTCAGGAAACTACAGAATCATGTGTATATATGTGCATATGTGTGCAAGTACTTCTATATGTGTACACATACATGTTTGCAAAATGTTGGATGAGAGAATAAAAGGGTCCTAATGATAAAAATTTCATTGAAGAGTATGGAAAGTTGGACTGTGAACAAGTTGCTTCATCTCCTTGGGTCTCAGTTTGCCCCATTTGTTGAATATTCCCCGGTCACTCTGTATCTCATAGAAACATTAGGACGATGATCAATATAGTGTACCTCTTTGAAGTCCCTAGTGGAAAGATTATATTGTCAGCTCTTATTTATCCATAATATAATATTCACTTTGTAATTTGTCAATGATGTTTAATGCTATACTGAATGTAGATAGAGTTAGAAATACACATGAACACAGATTTAGAGAGAGAGAACTATATATAGAATTAGGAATATATATACATATATACATGCATACATTTATTCATGCATATATACATATAGATGGAGGGTGTCATCAGCATTTTCCCAAAAGCATCAAATGACTTGTGTGTGCGTGTGTGTGTGTGTGTGTGTGTGTGTGTGTGTGTGCGCCCCATGTGCAGCATGTAGACCTAGGTGAGAGAAGGAATACGGGTGCATTTTCCATTTTTAGGAAACACCTCCCTCATCACCCTTCTGACATTTTGTTTAGTTAAGACAGAAGAGAGGAAAGAGAGGAAGAAGGAAGAGAGAGAAAGTGAGGGAGAGAAGGGAAGAGTGACAAACAGAGAAAGAAAGAGGGAGGGGGGAAGAGAAAGGGAGAGAGTGCTATTAGGAATGCATACATAAGTATATATATGTATATACACATATATTAATATATCAAAATCTCTCTATATATCTCTAGATATATTTGTCTACATCTATGTGTGTATGTACCTGTACATGATATGTATATGAGATTGAGAGCCAGCATGTCTTAGTAGATAGAGAGTTGATGTTAGAAATATGAAAACCTGGGTTCGAGTCCTGCCTGTGACACATATTGATGAATATGGGCAAGACTTTTAACTCCTTAGTGCCCCCAGGCAACTCTGTGAGATTAAGTTTTATAAAGGTTGCTGATATGCAGTGATAGAGGAAATTTTTTCATAGAGAGTTCCCTACATCAATGAATTCACAGGTCTGTAAAAAACAAAAAAAGGGGTGTATGTAACACTTTTTCTTGCTTGGGCTGTGAACCCCTTGTCTGATGGGCACATGTCCAATCCTTTCATGAGCCTCTGACCTTGTTCCCCACTGGTTAGGAAGAAAGCCATCATTAGGTAAGGGCAGAGCCATAACTAGGGTTGAACAACCAGTGCTGTGACAGATGGAACTTGTGATAAGCCACAGTAAATGACCCGATCCTCAGTCTTGCCACTTTTACAGAAAGGCATTCTTTTGCTGTTTGCTCCTAAATGTGGTTTGTGGTACTGTTCTAGGCTCAAACATTCCTCTAGAGCTTTAGGTAAGGGTTGAACTACATAACCTCAGAAGTTCTAAGAGTCTCTGACAGCACACAGTAGCAAGTCAAGAAAAATGACTCCACTCTCCTCAGTCCAGTGTGGAATCTATCCATTGGATGTCTTGGGCATCTTGTGGTTTTGCTGAAATCTAATATCTTGTTTCTTTTCTTCCTGTAACTAATGAGCAGGATGACAAGTACTGGGCGAGGCGTAGAAAGAACAACATGGCGGCCAAGCGCTCCCGAGATGCCCGGAGGCTGAAGGAGAATCAGATTGCCATCCGGGCTTCATTCCTGGAGAAAGAGAACTCGGCCCTCCGCCAGGAGGTGGCTGACTTGCGGAAAGAATTGGGAAAATGCAAGAACATACTTGCCAAGTATGAGGCCAGGCATGGCCCCCTGTAGGATGTCATTTTTGGTGGGTTGGCGTTTGAATAGATGGACAGTGTTTCCTGTTTGATAACACCACATTCAAACCAACCTTGCTGTCATCAGCACTTTACTAGAAGCATCAACAAAAACTGACTTACATTTGTGTGTATGTATGTGTGCGTATATGGATGTGTGTCATGTGTGCGTGTGTGTGTACATACACACACATACATTGGATGTACCTAGGTGGGAGAATGAGCACGGGTGCATTTCCCATTTTTATGAAACACCCTCCTTATTCCTCTTTTCTCCCATCTCTGACTTTTCATTTAGTTTAAAAAAAAAGTGCCACATTTTTACTTGGACTATTATTGAGAACAATGGTGGCTATTCTCTCTCTCTCTCCTTTGTCTCCTGCATCCTGGCCCTCTCACCCCAGTCAGTGCTGCTTCTCCTGAGACCTTTATGACTCTTTCGACCCCTTTCCTTGGATTTAGATGGAAAGATCCCAGTTTAAAAAAAAAAAAAGTAGATCTCAGTTTTTAAGAATACAAGCTATTGTTTATGTTTAATCAAATGTTAAATGCTAATAAGGTGCACAGGATAACTTAGTGCTATACTGCAGAAATCTTAATTTAGAGATTGCTTTCCTCATATTTTTAAATTCTGGTGATACTTGTCTACAAATCTCAAGTGTTGTTTAGATTCCTTAGGGCCCCCGTCTTTACTTATCCGTGTCTGCTAAGTTTCCTTTTGAGTCTCCAAGCCCCAGCTATGTAAGAGCACCGTGACTAGGGCACACAGAGTGTTTTTTGCACTGTCTGTACCTAAAGCAATAACCCTGTTGTATGCTAGAGCATGCTGCCTGAGTCTTATTAGTGGACGTAGGATCATTCCCTACCTGAGAGTTTCATTGTCTTAAAAAAAAAAAAAAGAGAAAAAGGAAAGTGAAGCATTTTGAGTATGCCCAGAACATCCCCAGATAAGAGAGGCAGAGGAAGATGCTGGGCCTATAAGAAAATGGGCAATTTATTGATATCAGAGCCAAATAACAAGTCTCACCTTCATCAGCTTTTGACACCAAATGGAGTTTAATTTTGTCTCCCTCTTCCCCCACACTTCTTTTGACATTTTTCTCCCCTTGTTCCAGTTGAAGATGGCAGATATCCAGAATATAGTTCGGTGGTTTCAGATGTTTTTTCTTTCACTTTTGTAAAATATATATACATGTATATTTTTTTGTGAACTCTCTCTTGCTGTTTCTAAAAATGATTTTAATTCAGTTAGTAAGTTGGGTGTTTTTTAAGCCCTGCCTCTCCTTTTCTTCCCTACCCTGGTGTTGTTTTAAAATTATTCATGAAATAATAACAATTCTGGAATTTCCTTTGTTGCTTTATTCCTGATTGCTTTAGGATGTAAGTTCTGTTATAAAGTGGACTTCTGAAAAAAAAATGAATGTAAAGACACTGGTGTATCTCAGAAGGGGATGATGTCGTCATAAACTGTGGTTAATCCAATCGATTTGAATGTTTACTCTAGACCAAAAGGAGAAATTATTAAAAAAAATTGTTTAATGTTTATACAGAGTAATTATAGGAAGGTTTTTTTTTGTACAGTATTTTTCAGATACAAATACTGACCATGTATTTTGAAAGACATATATTATATATAGCAAAGAGAAAAGGAAAAAAATTTATTCCATGTTTTAAAATTATATAGCAAAGATATATATAAAAATATATATATTCACCATTATTGTACAGAGAAGGAATGCTTTGGGGTTTTTGAAATCTTTACTATTTCAAGCCAATCACTGACTCATCAGCATGTTTTCTGCTGTAAATGAAAATTTTATGACAGTACTGAGACTTGCCACAATGCTTCATGCTTGTAAACACATAAGGAACTTTTTTATTTTCTTTTAGGAATTAAAAAGTAAGTCAGTCAATATCACCCAGAAGCACAAAATGAATTTTAGTCAAATATTTATTGAATGATAACAGTATTTTTTAGGAAAAGCATCTGCCACAAAATTTTCATGTTCACTCTAGAATGACATATTGCTGGGATGGGTTTCCTGCTGCAAGTATTTGGAACAGCCCCATTCTCTCTTGCAGACAAATGTCTCAAATACGGCATTGAAATGTGGGGTGAATATCGGTGCTAAGTGTTTGGTCCGTAATTCGCTAGATGTTTCTCCTTTAACAAAGATTGTTCCTTGTTTCACTGGAGTGTATTATGTCAACAGATTGCAATGTTGCTGAAAAAAAAAGATGGAACATTTTGTTCTAGATTAAATATTTCTTTTATTCAATGAGATTTTCTAATTTCCTGCCTCCTGAGTACCCTGTTCTTCATGATGTCTCACTATCAGTCCTTTAGTAATGTCTGTGTAGTAGAATCTTTGTGAATGTGGAAAAATTGATATACAGGCTAGGTTCTTAGCCTCCTTCTGGCATTCATTCTGTCCCTAAACAGCAGCTCATGGAGGGAGATAGATAAGAGCAGAGTGGAAATTCATGTCAACTAGCATCTGAAAAGTTGACTTCCCAAAGGTAGAGTAGAATGGGATAGTATATCAGTTCAAACTCAAATGATTGTGAACTTAGAATTTTGGGGAGGCAGTGGTTAATTGTAGTGGAATTGGTAATTGACATATTCTTAATAATATGGGTACATTTAAATAGCCATAATTAACAGTTGTGAAGTCAGTGACAGAAATTATATCTTGCAAGTGGAAAAGTGCATTTTGGACCATCCTAACTCTTCAAAGTATAAAAAGGCAGCTGAGCAAACAGCATTGGTCTTTCTTGGAATGGGCTTATTTGTTAAGAATTAACATCACAGATGTTTTCTGTGGAAAAGGAAAAAAAAAATAACCCACCACATTCTTTCTGTTGTGTGCCAGGAGAGGTTTTAAGCAGCTACCTCATCTTTACAACACTTCTGAGTCTGCGCAGGTGCCTTATATCTGTTGCGCTCTCTCTCTCTCTCCCCCCCCCTTTCTCTCCTTCTCCCTCCCTTCCTACCTCCCTCCCTCCTTCCTTCTCTCTCTCCTTCCCTCTCTCCCTTACCTTCACCTTCTCAATCTCTGTCTCCCCCACCTCCCAGTTGAGCTAATCATGCCAGGAAAGTTAATCATTTTGGTCGTTGAAGTGGAAGTTCTCTGATTTGGTGAGATCTAGAGTAATCAGGACAGGGCAGTCAGTCCAGTCACCCTTAGAACAATGTTGATAGAACATTGTTCCGTTATACAAATCATGTTATCACTTTTATCCATCATTATAAGCACCTTACAGGGGTTAAAAATCTAGGGATTTGAAAAATTGTATCACCCCAAAACAAATCGAGTTGAAACTTGAATTAGGAGTCTGCAGACTAGAAACTTTGCTGGCAGCCGCCCTTGACAATTCCTTTTGACTAGACTTGCAGAGAAGTCTCAAAAATTTATCAGCCAGAGCAAGTTAGCAGCCCACTCTCCCACGAGGGGATGTTTATGGACAACAGTAAATTCCTTCAACAAGTAAATACTCTTCATTCTATTTCTGTGGCTTCTTTTGGCCCATGTGAAAACCACATTTGACCAGATAGAGATAGAGTGACTGTGAATGGAGCCAACAGTGCAGAATAATAGACATTCCCTCAAGTAAGAACTTATTTATATAATGGATCTTGTCAGTCACCCAGGGTTTGGATGGATTAAAATTTACACTGGTAAAGGAAGTACCTATGCCTCAAAGGCCATATTGTACTTTAAATATTATTTATAAGGGGGAAAGCATGATTGCTTATTGGAGCAATACCATAGGAGGTGGGGTTTTGCCCTTGTACAGGGAGAACCCGACATAGATTTAAATCAAATGATTACAGGACTGAGTCCAGGCAAAGTGGCCAGCTCTCCAGGTGGTATTCACTCTCTTCCCTGAATACTGCCATCTCCCCTCTATGGCTCCTCCATTCCTACATTTCCATAAGGCCTGAGGTCCCTGCGAAGTTCTCCTCTCTGCATCTGGGAGTGAATTGAAAGTCAGCAGAAATGAGCCTTGGTGTAGGCTTAGTGGCTTGTATTTGACTGGCAAGATGAGTGCCCTTTTGTTCTTTTAACTTTACTCCTTTGCGATACTTAAGGACACTGGGATCTTTCATTTGAGACCACCAGACCAATCTTTATCCAGTGATCAACCATTGTAATTTTGGGGAAAACCACAAGATTGCATCTGTTAAATAATTTGCGTTCACCTAGGTGATCAACTGAAATTGTGCATCATGATACAGGATTGCATCATATATGTTGTTCAACCCAAACCTTTGTCTGTTATTCTTAATGTTTAATAAACTTTGAACATTTGTCTTCTCTTCCATGTATCTGTACTTTGGTCAACCAGTGATTAGAACTTACTCCTTCCGTTTTGATAGTGATTATAAACCATATTTACAGAGATCTCTCTGAGGTTTTCTAAGCATTTTCTTCACCAAATGAGAGGCAGTTCCAAGTAGCAAATAGAGAATTGGCCTCAGAGCCAGAAAGATATGGCCCCTGACATATAGTGACTGTGTGCCCCTAGGCAAGTCACTTAGCCCCTCACTGTTTTAGACAACTCTCTAAGACTCAGTTACACAGAAAGTTTTCACCTATATTGGTAGAGGGAATTTCCTCAACTGAGAATTCTCTGTATCAATGATTCCCTATCCCACTTCTTTACCAAAAGCCTCTGAGATGGTTAGAATGATACAGGTAGTCCAATAAGAAAAGTGGCAAATGTGGTATGGTGCTTGAAGAGGGGGATAGATGAAATAATATTTCAAAGTCTTTGCCAAGAAGATGAATAGGATTTATATGGAAAGAAACAGCCTTAACTCGGTGGTTCTTTTGCCATTGCAGTGAATTTGATGTATATTAGGCAGGGGGTTTGATGAAATAGTGAATGAGACTACCACATCTTCCCATTTAGCGTACAAGGAAATGTACAGGGAAACCAATGAAGAAATCATCCATGAAGAGTCTTGACTCACCTTGACCTTCAGGTGTCTTGGTGGAAACGTGGCTCAGGTGAACAGTGGAGAGACAGCTGGAGTTCTGGTGGGAGAAACCTGAGTTAACCTGCCAGCTCTCCTACCTAATACCTGTATGACTTGGACCTCTCGATTTCCTCAGTTAATCTCTCTGCTTTAGTTGCTACATTTGTAAAATGAGAGGGTTGGACCAAATGAATGCTGAGTTCCCTTTTGGGTCCAAATCTATAATTCTAGGACTCTGCTGTTCCTTCCCACACAATCTTAAATGTTTTGCCTGGATATTCTTGAAAGTAGGTGGGCTTAACCCCAGGGGATGGTTTTTATAGGCTCTAAGCTAGGTATACCTCCAGAAGGTAAAGTGTCTGAGCATCTGTTTGGGTGGTAGTTCCTGATATAGGTGTCTGAGTGTCTATTTGGGTAGTAGTTACTGATTTAGGTGTCTGGGCATCTATTTGGATGATATTTCTTAATTTAGATTGAGACTTTTTATTTTCATTGAGGTTGCCTGAGAAATTAGAATCCAGCTCTTCCCCTGAGAAAACAACCTCCTTCCCAGGTTGGATTGGGTTACCTTAAACATTAAATGCCCTTTTTGAGGAGAAAAATAATGAGTTATGGTGCGCCTATTATTTGCTCAAGGATCAGAAGCTGAAAGATGTCTTAGATGGAGGTCATCTAGTCCCACTTCCTAATTTTTCTAGATCAAGATACTGAGGCCTAGAAAGGGGACAAGACTTGCCCCAGCCCACATGGGGAGTAAATGGCAAAGTCAGAATTCAAACCTGTCTTTTGACTCCAGGTCTAATATACTTGATACTCAATCACTTCCTTCTCAAGGTGAGGCAAAAATTTTTAAAAGCTTCATGTTCTCTTTGGGAAGCTATTAAATGCTGGTGTAAAATGTAGGAGCTGGTTGTCCCCTTGGGAGTTCCTCCCTGTGAGGCACCACTGACTCTTCTGGAGCCTGTTGTCTGCTTCCCTAGACCCCTACACTGTGAGTAGACTTATCACATGTTCCCTGTAGTCGAAGGTCTTTGTCCTCTACATTGAAAAAGAAAAGAAAAAAGGAAAACTCCAGATCCCTTAATGTCCATATAGAAAACTCCCTCCTCTTCTATCTGCAAATTCATTTCATCTCTTGGAAAACGTTGTTACTGAAGAGCTTCTCCTATCCTTAAGAGGCCATAAAGTTTTAGCCAGGAGCTATAGAGAAGAAGCCAGGAAATTATCCCTTTGGAAAATGATCTCTTGATAAAGTATATAGATTCTCTCTCTCTCTCTCTCTCTCTCTCTCTCTCTCCCTCCCTCCCTCCCTATGTCTCACATTCTCCCCTCTCCTTCCCTCCATCCCTTCCTCCCCCTTCCTCTCCATATGTGTATGTATAGAGACATATTCGTAATAGACCTGCCGAGGAAAAAGACAGTGCAGAAATAGAAGAGGAACTGACACAAGCCAGCCTTTCTGAGCTCCATACAGTCCCTGTTTCCAGACTCCAGATCCTAGAGACTTGCATTTGATGCAAAATAGCAGCTTTTCTAAGGCCCATTTCCCAGGTGATTTGTCTGTATCTCATCACCTGCATCCTACCACCAGTGCCTGTCCCTGGATGTCAAAGAGGCAACAAAGGCAGGGGCAAAGTGGGTGTGATAACTAGTTTCTTGCTCATTGTAGTTTTTAAATTTGAATGAATGAACAATAAATTTATGAAATTAGTGAAAAGGCAGTTATTCAGATATTTACTCCATGCAAAATGCTGGGGACACATACAAAAGTAAGACAGCCCCTGTTCTCATTCTAGTGGGGGAGATAACACAGATTTCAGTTACAAGTCAGATGGAAAGGTCCCATGCTTCAGAGAGTGTAGCTGCAAAGAACATAGAAATGCATCTTCTGTAATACCATTTCCACTCATAAAGTCATATAGGCTTCTGATGCTAAACCATTTGATGGATCCAAGCACTTTGGAGTCTCCCCCACTTTAATGTGGGGTCTTGGCTATGACTGGTGAGGATGCTACCAACAGTAGCAGTTTGATAGGTGTCACTGTACTGGATGATGTTAGGGGGTTGGGGGAGAGCTACAGCATGTAAGAATAGTATAACAGCTTGGTGGGGGAGGGGGGAAATAGAAAAACAAGGAGATAGAGGCAAAAACAAGAGAGACAGACACAAAAAGAACGAGCCAAGCTTTGAGGGAGTCTAAGAAACAGATGAGAAGGTAGTGCATTCCAGGCAATTTGCATGAATTCATGAAGGCAGGAGATGGAACATTGGGAGAATATTAGCAGTTTAGTCTGGTGGGAACATGTAGTGAATCCCTAAAGGGATTTGGAAAGACAGACTGTAGAGGACCTTAAATTCTAGGTTGAGTGAAAGGATAACAGTAAGGATTAGGCACATAATTTCATTGGTCATGGAAATTCCCAGATGAGGAAGCTCACTCTACTAATACTAGTTAGCACCTTCTCTAAAACTTAGTCTTAAAGGGTTTCCTAGACAACTGAGAGTCTGAGTCACTTGCCCAAGGTCACCATGTGTCATAGTTGAGACTTGAACCTGGTTTTTCCTGACCAAGGCCAGTTCTCTATTTCCTTCATCACAGTCCCTCTCACTATTCTCTTCAAAGATTTGTCTAAAAGGAATGAAAGATGCAGAAAAGAATTACAGATTTGAGAAATGTTGCCCACAAAGAACCAACTGAACTTCATGTTCTTACTATTTACAGGTTTTCCTGATTCTGAGATCAGCTCTCTAACCTCAGGGGTGGAGAACCTGTGGCTTTGAGGCCACATGTGGCCCTCTAGGTCTTCAAGTGTGGCCCTTTGACAGAATCCAAACAGTCAAAGAGTGGCAATTGAGGACCTAGAGGGCCACAGGTTCCCCATCCCTGTGATTACACCTTCCCAGAGGCAATAAGGAACCACTCAAGGCTTTTGCGTTCATCAGAGCTTCCCGGTCATACCTATGCCTTAGGAAAATTCTTTGGGCAGTTGTGTAGAGGATGGATTGATGATGGAAGAGCCTAGTACACAATTTAGATGTACCTGAATATTGAATGAGTAATGGTTAAGGTGAATGATGGCAGTGCTAGTCCAGTGGAAAGGTCACTGGCTTTGGAGTCAGAGTACCTGGATAAACTCCAGCTCTGCCAGTCATTACCTCTATAGCCTGGACAGGCTGCTTCACTCTCTGAGTCTTATCTGGGGTGGACTTTTAATCCATGGTCTTCTAGGAACCCTATTCCCTCCCACTCAGAGGGTTTCTTCAAAGAATCAAAGTATGGCGGTCTTCAAACCACCATAGATGTACAAGATTGACCTGCTTAAGGTAGTGGAATGCCCTGAACTATTAACTATTATCTATTAACTTCTTGCATTTCCTTGAAGTGCTTAACATGACTCTTCCCTCAAAGTAGAATATCAATAAATATTGCATTGATCGAGTTTATTTTTGATGAATTCTGTGTTACAATAGATTCATTGTTTATTTAAAGAGACAAAGTCTCATTATGTAAATACCTACAGCTATTGGTGGGTTGTAAGACTCCATTCAGGTAATGGCCACAGCCCCATTTAAGGGATGGCCCAAATGAACACAGAACGCATGTCCAAAACATAAGCATATGTTTCCAGATTGAATTTGGAATACTTTAAATATGTGAAGAATCACTGTGTTTTGCCAACTCTTTGGTCTCAAATTATGCTGGAACTTCTTAGGCTCTTGTCTTAATAGGATAGTGATGTGACCTGTGATTTCATTGGCAAACGGAACTCACAGATGGCTTAGTTCCTGGCAGGTTGGCACTTATAGTCTTAGGGAATTAGTTGCCTCAAAGAGTGATAAGCTAAGTATTCAACTAAGGGCCAAACTTGAACTCAGTTCTTCCTGACTCTGAGACCAGCTCTCAATCCAACATACTGTAGTCCCTCTTACCATTAACTTTATAGATTTATCTAAAAGGAATGAAAGACTGACTCAGAGAAGAATTATTATGAATTTGGGGAATATTGCCCCAAAAGAACCAAGTGAATGTTTGCTATTTGCATGCCTTTAAATTCTCTCTTGATCTTTGCTGATACATTTTCAGAGTATTGCTTATGCAGTATCTTGCATTGTTTCTTCCATTTAAAATTATTCCATATACCCATTCCCCTTTGCCAATGATCACACATTACTTGCCCTTTTTAGTACCTGTATTGGACTTTATTCTCTGACCAAAGACCTCCTCTGATGCTTTTTTATGGCATAGATGGGGTCCTAGATTTTCAGATTCTCTTTAAGTGGAAACATTTTAAGTGTGGACCAAAAGAAGGATAGAAAGTCTGTTATCCATGGCAATGAATGATTGTTTATTGTTCCTATAACATGGAGATATTAATATTCACATTATCTATTTAATAGAGTTGTTGTGAAGAAAGTCCTTTTAAAGCCTTGAGGTACTATATAAATGGGAGTTATCAGTAGTATTATTGTAGCCTACCTTGTCTAGGTCCCTGTCTCCCTATTTCCCCCTTCTCCTGAGCTCCTTTGCTGCAGAGTTATCAATAATGGGCAGCTATAAAGATCATTCATTCATCCATGCGTTCCTTCAACACTTGATGAATCAATTCAAAATGTTAATTCTACTGTTTCATTTTAATAGATGGATAACTGGTGTGAAGGCTCTGTGGCAGTAACAAGAATCAGCTACAGACACATCTCAAGATTGAATGGGGAGAGGGATTAGACCTGCGATTTCTTTGGCATAGGGAACTCCTGAAAGAGGAAACTCCTTCTCCCAGTGCATGTTGGCAGCTTCTCCATAACCTATAGTCTTAGGGAATTACCTATGTGAGAGGTGAAATGATTTGCCCAGGATCATACAGCCTTTCTGTGTCAGAGATCTTCCTGGCTACAAGGTCAGCTTTCTATCTGCTACACCATTTTGTCTTCACTGGATGAACAACAAAATAAATAATCTGGTCCCATCAAGTCATGGAAATTTACAGTTGGAGGGGATCTTAGAGCTCATCTATACAACCTCTCAGCTAATGCAAGAATCCATTTTATATTATTCCTAACAAATTATTTAAATTATCTCTAACAAATCCAGCATCTGCTTGAGCACCTCCATTAATGGGAAACTCACTATTTTTTTGAAACAACTCATTCCATTAGCAATAATTATTAAAATGTTCTTCTGTATAAGGAGCTAGAATTAACCTCCCTGTAATTCCATAGAATTGTAGAGCTGGAAGGAACCTTAGGCATCTTCTAGTCCAACCTACTCATGTTAAAGAAAAAGAAATGGGACTCAGAGGAAATGAAATTATTTGACCAGGTCATACAGCTGGTTGGTGGAAGAGATTGGACTAGAACCTGGATCTCCTGACTCTCTAGTCTGTGTTCTTCCCGTTGATGCCCTATTGCCTGTCAGTTAATAATCAGTAATGAATATTTAATAAGGGCCTACTATGTTCCAGAAACTGTGCTGAGCACTGAGGATACAAAAAGAAGCAAATGACAGTTTCTGCCCTTAAGGAGCTTACTATTGAATGAGGGAGACAAAATACAAACAGATATGTACAAACAAGCTATATGCAGGATAGTAGGAAATAATTAACAGATGGAGCCACCAGAATTGGGTGGGAGCAGTGAGGAAAGACATCCCGAAAGAGAGGGATTTTAGTTGCATTTTACAGGAAGCCAGAGAAGTCAGTAGGCAGAGAGGAGGACGATTAGAGAAAATGCCCAGAGTTGCAAGATGGAATGTCTTGTTCGTGGAACAGCAAAGTGGCCAGTATTAGTGGATTGAAGAGTACATGGTGGGAGAAAGTTTTAAGAAGACTGAAAAGATGAGGAGGGGCTGGAGTATGAAGGATTTGAGTGCCAAATAGAGGATTTTGTATTTGATCCCAGAGGTTTATAAGGAGATATGGAAGGTTATTGAGTAAGGAGGTGATATAATCAGACCTGTGCTTTAGGAAAACCACACTGATGGCTGAATAGAGGATGGAATGAAGTAAGGAGAGACTTGAGGCACGCAGACCCACCAGCAATAGTATAGGCATGAGGTGATAAGGGTTTTCATCAGAGTAGTGGCAGTATCAGAGGAGAAAAGGGTGAGTATTAGAGAGATGTTGCAAAGGTGATCTCAATGGGTCTTGGCAACAGATTAAAAATAGGTGAAGATGGCACCTAGGTTGTGAGCCTGAGAAGTTGAGGTGGGATACTTAGGGGAGAAAACAATGAGTTTGGTTTTGGACATAACTGAGTTTAAGATGAATCCTAGACATCTGGTTTGAGATGTCTGAAAGACAGTTGGAGATGTGAGATTGGAAGTCAACAGAGAGGTTAGGGCTGGATAGATAGATATGAAAGTCATCAGCATAGAGATGGTAATTAAAGCCCTGAGAACTGATGAGATCACCAAGGAAAGTAGTGTAAAGGAAGAAAAGAAGAGCAACCAGGAAGAATTCTATGGATCACCTGTGAGTTAGAGGGTATGGTCTGGATGAGGATCCAGCAAAGGAGACTGGGAAGGAATGGACAGAGAAGTGGGAGGAGAACCAGGAGAGAGTAGTATCTTGAAGACCTAGGGCAGAATATCAAGGAGAAGAGTGATCAACAGTGTTAAAGATTGTGAAGAGGTTGAGAACAATAAAGACTGAGAAAAAGCCATTGTATTTGGCAACTGAGAGATAACTGGCAACTTTGGAGAGAGCAGTTTCCATGGAATGATAAGACTTGAAGCCAGATTGGAAGAATAGAGTGGGAAGAGAGAAAATGAAGGCACCTGTTGTAGACAGCCTTTTCAAGACAGCCACAAATGGCAAAAGAGACATAGGGTGACAGTTAGTGGAGGTGAAAGGATCAAAGGAGGTAAAGGATCAAAGGATGGGGGAGACATGGCCATGTTTGTAGATGGTAGAGAAGAAACCAGTAGAGAAGGAGAGATTGAAGACAAGTGATAGAGTGGAGATGACAGAGGGAGATGTTGGAGGAGACAGGATGAAATGGGATTGTTTGTATAGGTAGAGGGATTAGCCTTGGTGAGGAATAAGGCTGTCTCTTCATGTGAGACAGGGATGGAGAAAGAGATAGTGGCAGAAGATGATAGTGGTATATCTCTGAGTGATATGAGATGAAGCAGAAGGAAAAAGAAAAATCTCAGCCAAAAGGCCTTATTTTTTTTCTTGTAAAATATGAAGCAAGATTCTTAACTGAGAGGGTTTGTGTTGGGGGAGCCATGGAAGGTTTGAGGAGAGATGAAAATGTTTGGAAGACCAACTATGGAAAGTGGGATAGTGAGTTTATAAGGGAAGTATAGAAGGATTGCCTAGTAGCAGTGAGGGCTCAATTAAGATTGTGTAACATAAATTTGTAGTGGACCCAGTCAGAAGAGTTGCATAATTCTTTCCACCTTCATTCACCAACAAGTATATAGGAGCTAAAACAGCAGATGGTGGAATTGATCCAAGGCTGAGGTTTGACAGGGTAAAATCAGTGATATGATAAGGGAGCTAGGGACTCAAAAGAAAAGGACAATGTAAAGCTCAACTGATTCATCAAGGGGTCAAGATGAGGGAAAGAGGGGCAGCTAGGTGTAGCAGTGATTAAAGCACTGGCCCCGGGGTCAGGAGGTCCTGAGTTCTGTTCTGGCCTCAGACACTTACCCCCCCCCCCACACACACACACAAACTAGCCGTGTAACCTTGGGCAAGTTACTTAACCACAATTGCCCTCCAAAGGGGGGGGAAAAAGATGAGGGAAAGAGGAATGTACAGGAATGATCACCTGGAAAAGAACTGAAGGATTAAGAGATTGAAGGTCACAGTGTAGACAAAGAGCAGGATTTAGTAAGGGAAGGCAGAGGGAAAGGTGGAATGTCAATAGATTATGAAAAGATAAACGAATTTCAGAATTCTTCAACATGGAGGTGATACATCTGTAGGTGATGGCAAGATCAAGGGCATGGCCAACTTTGGTGGTGTCTGAGGTAGGATGAAGGAGTAACTCCTGGGAGGTAAATAGGTTGAAGAAATGAGTGGTTAGGGTATTTGAGGGAAAACCAATGCGTATGCTGAAATCCCCAAGTATGAGGACAGGAGTTGGGAGGAGCAAAAAAATTGTGAAGCAGGTATTGAACCCATTGAGGGTGGAAGGGAAGTGATCTGCGGGTCTGTAGACAATAGCTGCCAGGATTTTACCTGGATGATAGATATGAATTGCATGACCCTCAAAGGAGGAGAGGTTACAGAGTGATGGAGATAAGGGAAAACCTGGAAGCAGTAATGAAGAGCAAGAAGTATTTCAACTTCTCCACCTTGACCAATGAGCTGAGGGGCAGCAAGTCTACTGCCTTGACCCTAGTTGTGTCCTCTGGAACAATAGAAAATAAATCTAAATCTTTCTTTGAGGAACCTGATTTGGAGTTATAAACAGCAACCAGCTATAAAGACCCTGAACCACTATCATTTAACCATGGGTCCTTTGATAATCAACTGAGACAGGGACTGCATTAAAGTTTATCCCCAGTGTCTAACATGGGGTTGGGTACATACTAGTCACTTTAAAAATCCTTGTTGAATGAATGACTTCCTTTCCATAGTTTTTTCAGCCACAATATTAGATTACCAACCTGAAATTTCTAATGTCTTATCTTTTCCTCTTTTATAAAAAATGTCTCTCCTCTGTATAACCAGCAGGTAATCTCCATATTTGGAATTTTGAGGTTTAGCCATTCCTCCAAACAGGTAACCCAACAGGAGGGACCTTCCCTTGGTCCATACCTCTACTTTGTCTCTCACTCCAGGGACTGAAAAGCTTTACTTACTACTGGTTACTTTACTTGTCTACTGGTTGATGCTACCTGAATCTTGCTTATTCATGACTCAATAACCTACAGGGTGAATTCTTCAGAGTTACATGTTACTGAAGAGTTTATGAGAGTTACTTATTTTTTAAAAAAGAGTCTCATGATTACAACTCAAAATACCCAAAGCCAAGATTAAACTTCAGCTGTTTTATTTAGACTGAGGTCCAGAACTCTGTCCTGCTTAATTCTATGCATTCCAAGTTATTCACTGGCTTCCTCCATTACAATCCTCTGTAATAAATTAAAAGACATGAGTCACAAAGAGCATTTATATCCAGATATAACTTATATGAGACAAAATCAGGAATTAGAAATAGCTTAAAGAATTTTTTAAATTGTGTAGATAATGGCTGCCAAATGTAGATGGGGAAGTGAGGAGGGAAGTTAAATATTTTCTGTCCTTTCACAGAACTCAGATTTTGAATAGGCAGAGTAGTGAGCAACCACTTTACTGTTGGTCTCTGTTCAAAGTGCCATTTTGCTCCTCTCCAAACTGTAATTCTTGTTCAGATGTTTCAACTCGGCTTCCTCCCCCACACTCTTCCAATCCTTTCTCCCTAGGTGAGAACTTATGTTGTTCCTTTGGACTCTCATTCCCAAAGTACACTCTCTGAAAACCTCCCCTTTCTGCTTGAAAAAGGGTTAGTCTTCCTGGAAGCCTGGTTACATCTGCTATTACAAACTTTGAGATGATATTGTCTCTTTCTTCTGAGGTTTCCATCACTTCATGGAACCACTGAGAGCCAGCAAGATATGGTGGAAAGAACATTAATTTTTGGAGTCAAATAATCTAGATTCTACTCCATACTGTGATCATGGGGATGGTTCTTAGGCTCTCTGAGACTTAGCTATAAAATGGGCATAAGTAATAATAAACTCCCTTACTCCCAAAGTTATTGTGAGGAAAAATATTCTGTGTTCTTAGCTGTGCTATCTAAATGTACTACAAATCATTATTGTTATTATTATTTATTAAATTACCATTTTAATTATTTTTGTGTTGTTTATAATAAATATAAATTAATGTTTATTTATCATGAGTAAATTTACAATAAATATTTGTTTTATTATTTTATTTACTATTAAAGTTTATATTTTACTGTGGAGATTTGAATTGGTTCAACTATTCTAGAAAGTAGTTTGGAATTATGCTAAAATGTGTCTAAAATATTCATATCCTTTGGTCCAAAGAATCCACTGCTAAACATACACTTCTAGGAAGTCAAAGATAGAGAGGCCAACATATAAAAATTTTATAGCAGCCTCTTCTGTAGTAGCAAGAAAGTGTAAACAATGCAAATGCTCATAGACTTGGTGATGGCTAAATAACTTGGGGTACATCTTATGGAATGTTATGTTATTTCAATGTTATGGAATATTAGTATTCTGTAAAAAAAAGATGAATATGAACCATAGAAAGAAACATGAGAAGACTTGTTTGAATTGATGCAAAATGAAGTAAACAGAAATAGAAAAAAAAAGCACACTTAGGAACTGCAATGATGTCAATGGAAAATCAATAGCAAAAAAAACCCAAAGGAATGCTGTGAAATTATAATGACCAAGCATGGACCCAAAGAACAGTTAACAAAATGCACTTCTCTCCCTTCTTTGCAAAGATAGGGGACCGTGGGTGTGGAACATTGCGTATAATGTCAAGCTTGGTTGATGTGTTGATTAGTTTTGCAGAAATGTTTTTCCCCCACTTTCTTTTTCATTCTTCATCATGAGAGATGGCTCCCAGAGAGTGGGAGGGAAGGGATATATTGGGAAATGAGAGCGATGAAAAGACAAAAGATATTGTCATTGCCAAACACCTTTAACCACCGTTCCCCCAACCACTGCTAGAAATCAATTAAAAATTTTTTAAAGAACTTAAGGCTATGAAGGCTACCTTCTTCCTTTTCCCTCTCCCTCCCTCTCACTAGTCCTCTAACAAAAGATGTTTCATGCCCATGGGAACAGATCCAAGGGACAGAATGGAAGCTGGCATCTCACTATGCATAAAGAATATTTGGAGAAGCATATTTCCTGGCCAAGATTTGACAACATTGGAGACGGAAACATAGTCAAAGTATTGGACACTATCAGCGACAGGAATGGCAGTAACTGTCCCTAAAGACCTCATTACTGATAAATCACTTGCTTAGGAGTAGGAGAGTAGGGATGGAGATAATTTTAATTCTTGCCCTTCCCCTTGTCCCACCTCCACTTCCTCTTTTCCATCTACTGACTCACCTATCCCAAGCAGCTCTGCAGAAGAATGCAGTAGTAGGTATTTCATGCCCCATTTCCATCAGTTTTAGGAACCTATAGTTATAGGATCATAGATTGAGTCCTGGAAAGGGCTCCAGAGATGCTCTAGTCCAGCTCCACCTCATCCACTCATTTTATAGATGAGGAAATTAATTAAGGTTCAGGTAGTAATTTGTCCATGATGGCATAGGCAGTAAACAGTAGGGTGAAGATCATGAACTAGTCAAATTGTCTGACTCCAAATCCTGTACCATTGCTACTGGTACAGAGTTAGAGCTGCTAGGTGTTGTAGTGGATAGGACACTGGGACTGGAGTCAGGAATTTTAAATCCAGCCTTAGAACACATACTAGCTGTGTAACCCTGGGCAAGTCACTTAACCTCTGTCTGTCTTGGTTTCCTCAACTGTAAAATGGGGATAATAATACCTCATTGGATTTTTGTAAGGATCAAATGCTTTTGTAAAGCATTTAGCACAGTTCCTGTCACACAGTAGGTGCTTAATAAGTGCCTATTCCTTTTCTCTTTCCCCCTATTATCTTACTCTTTAGTTGTTTTTTTCTGCTTAGAGAAAAGCTGTTCCCAAACCTTCTCCATCTGTTCTGCATCTTTTGCCCTGTAAAGGAGGAAGTGAGTGCAGGGGATGGTTTGCAGTACTAAGATACTAAATTTTCTGAGCTCCTCTTTGCAGAGATTCAGTGATGCAAGTTCATCTTGAGGCCCCACCCCCACCCCTCAGTCAGTTCAATTATTTTGAATGATTTTTAAAAAAAAGTAGATTCTCTTCTTGATAGTTTCCTGACTCCTGAACAGCTAACACCTCCACTGCCCCAACCCCCGTGTTTTCCCCTTCCTCTCCATCAATCACTTTTGGGAGCGAGAAATCTCCTATTGAGAAAGTGAGTAACAGTGCTCCCCCAACCCTTTTTTAATGACTTTTCCCAGGTTTCAAGGGTCAAAGAGAGACTTTGGTGAGGTCTACTATGAGTTACCCCACAATCCTAGCCTCAAGCTGCCACTCTCCTCTCACTTCCACAGATTCCCTATCTCCCATTCATGTTTGTTACCTGGGTAGAATGTTAGAGATGATCTAGTCCAGGGATGGGGAACCTGCAGCCTTGAGGCCACTTGCAACCCTCTATGTTGCACATTCCCCACCTCTGATCTACTCTAACCCTCTCATTTTATAAATGAGGCACCTAACAGGTGTTCAGGTCCATACATAAGTTGTTCAAGATCCTATAGCCAAGCTAAATGGTACAGACAAAAGACTTGCTCTTTTATTCAGAGCACCTGGCTTCTATTCCCATCTCTGCAGCTAACTCCCTGTATGACCTTGGGCAAGTCACTTTACCTCTCCAGACCTCAGTTTCTTCATTTACAAAACAAATGGGTTTTTACTAGGATTGTTTTATGTTTTTGTCTTTGTATCCCCAAAGTTTAGCACAGAGCCTGGAGTCTAACAGCTATTTAATAGATACTTATTGATTGATTGTGGCCATCAAGGTCTTTACTAACTCTATACCTACACTGCCTGCTCTAGAGGTTGTGTTCCCACACCAAATCAAGTCTCTTAATTTAATACCTAGCAGAGGTGCTCTGTCTGCCCTTTATCACATTTTCTCCAGTTCGCTGTCCATTGTACTGCATGGCTTTCTCCCATTAACAAAACCTCTTTCTCTCTTTTGACTTAGAAAGTGACTAAAAAAATTATGATATTTTTTGTGCTTAAACCACATTAAAGGTAAGCAGATGACAAGTTTATTTGGTTGTGTTGATGTTAAATGTTAGGATTTTAATATGACATTTCAATTTTTTAAAGACTTTTCTTAAATGTACCTCCCTTCTTTGTAGAGGTGGGGCACTATGGGTGTGAAATATTGCATATATTGTCAGATAAAATTGATGGGTTGACTGGTTTTGCTTAACTGCTATGTAAAATCGTTTTTTTTTTTTTAAATCTTGGTTACAAATGGTGTTCTTGTTGGGTAAGGGTGTGGGGAGGAATATATTTAGAAATGAAAGATAGCACTTTTGTAAAAACAAAAGATAGCAATATAGATTAGATTTTTAAAAAAGCTTTTCCCTTCATTTGTGCCCACCATATCTTCACCTTAGATTACTCAGAGACTCAGTGCCAAGAAGACCAAAAAGAAAAAGAAAAAAGGGGAGGGGATAAAAAAACCTCACAGAATAAAAGTCTTTTTTTTATTTTCCCCTTTGAAGTGGAAAGATTTTTAAAGATAGAGAAGAAGGAGCTTAAAAGGGTAGCCTCCAGGATAATGAGAATGAGGATGAGGGATTTGGGTAGAAGGGTTTTCCTCTTCCATCTCCTAGCCCTTTGTGGATCTTACAGATTCAAGCAGTGAGCAAGATTGCTTTATGTCACTAACCCTTTCCCTCGAGGGTGATGGGAGGGGTCAGGAAGAAAGGGGGAGGGAGGGGTAGTGAAGAGCTGTCCTTTCATCCAAACAACCAAAATGCCTTGGAGACAACACTGGCTCCATCTGTGTGAAAAGAAAGTCTGTTTTATCTCTGAGGGACTTTGATTCTGTGAAACCAAGCCTTAGACCATTTTCAAACATAAACCCACAGAAGGTTAGGACTGGAAGGAATCACAGACCTAGAGCCTGAATAGAATCTTAGAGGTCATCTAGGCCAGCCACTGCAGAAGAAAAAACTGAAGCATCAGAAAAGTTAAGGGACTTGGCCAAGTTTGTACAGGCAGTAAAGAGGCAACTGGTGGTGCAGTGGGGTCTGTGTTCAAATGTGAGCTCAGACACTTAGTAGCTGTGTGACCTTGGACAAGTGACTTAACCTCTGTTTGCCTCAGTTTCCTCAACTGTAAAAATGGGGGTAAATAATAATAGCACCTACCTCACAGGGTTGTTGTGAGGGCTGAATGAGGTAATATTTGTAAAAGCATGTAGTACAGTGCCTGGCACATAATATGCACTTGATAAATCTTTGTTCCTTCCCCTAATAAATGACCAAGCCAGGAGGACCTCTGGCTCTAAATCCATCATTCTTTCCCCTGTAAGGTGCCGTCTCTAGAAAAGTCTTTGATAGACTGTAAAAGTGAGGCCAGACTTAGAGAGGGAAAGAGACTTAGAACCTGAATACCCTGACTTTCTAACAAGTACTTTTTTTCAGTACGATGGGTTCCTTCTTCCCTTCTTACTTTTCTTTTTTTCCCTTTTAAATAGTATTTTATTTTTTCCAATTACGTGTCAAGACAATTTTTAGCATCCATTTTTAATAAAATTTCAAGTTCCAAATTTTCTTCCTTCCTCCCTGTCATGCCCCCTCCCAAAGAAGGTAAGCAATTTGATATAGGTTATGTATGTGCAATCAAGTGAAGCATACTTCCATTTTAGTCATGTTGTGAAAGAAGAAACACTAGCTGCTTTTCACAGCATCCATAGGAGAGGGAGGGGATGATGAAGATAGCCCCACCCCAACTTTCCTGCCTCAAATTATCTTGTATTTATTTTTTATATATTAACATATACGCATGTTGTTCTCCTAATGGAATATGAAATAGAATGTATTTTTGTCTTTTTATTCTCATAGCATACACCCCATAGATCTGGAGACAACTCAAGGCACATCAAGTCTAACTTCTTCATGAGAAAACTGAGGCCCAGAATGTTGAAGCAATTTGCCCAAGGTTGCACTGGTAATAAGTCAAGAGTGAACTTTCAAACTTTCAAACCTTTGACTCCAAAGCCTTTGCTCTTTTCCGTGGACCAATATCCTCCATGTCTATTAGGATGCCCATCACATAATACATGCTTCATAAATATTTGTTTGATTTTGATTTTCAAATGGAAAAATAGAGGCACCAAGAGGGCCAGTCCAATATTCTATCTTACAGGTCTGAATATGACTTTTGTAGCCCTTTACTTTGAAAATACATATGCCATGTGCCAGCTCTGTACTTTGTCAAGCACAGAGTCAGCCTAATAAATCTTTGATATTTATATGTGACATAAGTCACTCATAAACTATGCCCATTGTCCTTTTCCTTACCTTCTTGGATACTTTGGTGGATCTGCACTCTCAGTGACACAGGCATGCTTCCCAATGGTACTGGTTGTCATCACCTGCCCCACTCCCAACCCATACCTTCTCATCCTTTTGACCATGCCTTTTCAAAGAATCCTCTATGGAGGGGCTATGTGATGTGCCACAGGCCTTCTTCTAGTTCTTTAAATATTTCATAGAACCAGTGCAAACCTCAGGCTGGCCATCTGTTCATCTTTACTCTTGCAACATGGCTGGCACACTTTTTCTGGCCAGGCTCATCCTTAATGGTGTCTTCTCTTAACAAAAGTCATCATTGGAAATATGTTTCATGCAGCCTGTTTACCCCTTCCATAAGTGTTTAGATCATTGGCAATTGTAATTCTTACGACATCATAGTGTTTTATGATTCCCATCCATATGAGTATCATAGAGCAAAGTTGGTATTAAGAAAGATAGGTCTTTTAGGAACTCTGATCAACACAATGGAACCAATCATAGTCCCAGAGGATTCATGATCAAACATGCTATACATCTCCCAATAAAGAGATGAGGGTCTTGGAGTGCAGATAGAAACATTTATTTTTACATGGGCTAAATGTGGAAATTTATTTCACTTGACAAAACATTTATAATGGGTTTCACTTGGGGAATGGAGTTTGTTTTTGCTTTTTAAATGGATGGGGATAAAGGAGGGAGAGTGAGAAAGTAAAAATTCTGAACTGAAAATTAAATTAAATTTTTTTTTAAAGCAATCGGGGTTAAGTAACTTGCTCAAGGTTACACGGCCAGTTATTTCTGAGTGGGTGCTAAGTATCTGAGCCCAGATTTGATCCCCAGGTCATCCCGACACTGGAGCCGGTGCTCTTACTTGCTGAGCCACCTGCCCGCCCCTTAAATTAAATGTTTTAAAAAAAGAAAGAGGCACTTTTCTATCAGGGAGCAATTCAGGATCATTGAAAGTACTGCATACTTTTCTGAATGTTATTCCATCTTTCTATTCAATTCTTGATCCAATTCTTTTGGCCATCTTCAGTGCCCATCTAAAATGGCCTGAGTGCCTTCTAATGGACTAATCCAATATAATGCCCCTCTAACTGCATGTCATAATCTAGACAATGTGTAGTTTTGAACCACTTAATTTGTCCAGTTTTGGTAGGAAGATCTCTTTTCAGGAGATATAGATTTCATTAAGGAAGCCCTGTAATGTTTGGGGCCTTGTGATCAGCACACTGTCATTCACAAGCAGGAAATCCTAGAGCACCTCAATATTTACAGAGAACTCTCCTTCTATTTGGACATTGTACAGAACACATCCATGACACAAGGGAGAATTTTAAGGAAAAGAGTTTCCCTGCTTTAGAGTCCTTCAGTCAATAAGTATTTTCTCTCTCCTTTTTTTTTTTTTTTTTTTTTTGCTTTTTGGAGGGCAATTGGGGTTGTGACTTGCCCAAAGTCACATGGCTAGTAAGTGTCAAGTGTATGAGGCCGAATTTGAACTCAGGTCCTCCTGACTCCAGGGCCTGTGCTCTATTCACTGTACCACCTAGCTGCCCCAATAAGTATTCTTTAAGTGATGAAGTGACAGGCACAGTGCTAAGAGCTAGGGACACAAAGAAAGGCAAAGGCACCGTCCCTCCCCTCAGGGAGTTCAGTCTAATGAGGGAGTCCTCATGCAAAAGCCCCATGGACATACAAGATACTGTGTAAACTGGAGGCAATCTTGAAGGAGAAAGCACTAGCAAGGGAAGGAGGGGAGGGTAAGGGACAGGCCTCCTGCAGATAGTGGGATTTGAACTGAGTCTTAAAGGATGGCAGGGAATCCAGGAGGCAGAGGCTAGGAAGGAAAACATTACAGGCATGGTGATGGTGGTAGAGCTGGTGGGGAAGCCAGTGAAGATGCCTGGAGGTGGAAGATGGAGTGTGTGGGGAATAGCAGGGAGGCCATTGTTACTGGATCATAGAATAAACACATGGGTAGCAGTAAAGTGTAGGAAGATCACAAAGCCAGGAAAGGGGCCAGGTTATGGCTTGAATGCCCGACTGAGAATTTTCTATTTGATCCTGGAGGCAATAGAGAGGCACTGGAATTTATACAGGGGCATGGGACAGGTCATACTAGTGGAAGGGGAGAAGTAATACGGTCAGACTCCATCTTAGGAAATCATTTTGGCATGTGGTTTAAAGATGGACTGGAGTGGGGAGAAACATAAGATAATTTCTGGGGTGAGGTACTAACACCTGGAAGGTGTTTTTACTTCCTTTTCTAAATTTTTTCCTTCCTCTCCTTTTCCCTTTATTCCTTGTTTTTACTCTTCCTCTTTTCTTTGCCTTCCCACATTTTTGCACTCTTACTTTTTCCCCTCTTCCTTTTCATTCTCTCTTGATTTTCCTATTCCTATCCTTTTACTCTTCCTTTCATTCTACTCCTTTTCCCCTTTTTTACTCTTCTTCTTTTCGTCTTCTCTCTTCTCTTTTTACCCTTCTCTTTTCCTTCTCCTTTAACTGTTTTCCCTCTTCATGGCATCATCATCATCATCATCATCATCATCATCATCATCACCATTTCTGTAGCACTTTAAGGTTGGCAATATATACTTTACAAATATTATCCCTAGGGACAGTTAGGTGATTCAGCAGATAGAGTATTGGCCCTGGAGTCAGGAGGACCTGAGTTCAATCTTGCCTCAGACACTTAACTAGCTGTGTGACCCTGGGCAAGTCACTGAACTTTATTGCCTCAAAAAAAATAAACAACAACAAAAAAATGAATATCATCTCCATTTATTGCTACAACAACCCTTCAAGGTAGATACTATAGTTATCTGCTGGACCATCTCCTGTTGTCCTGATCTATATCTGGTCCCTGCACCCAGATGGCTCCAGGGGCTAAAGTGAAACTGGTGACTTTGCACAGCTGTCCCTCACCTGCCTCTGATTCCAAGCATAAGTTCCACTCATTTTTCAAATACAACCCTATTCCCACCCCTTCTAGTTGAAGGGCCCTTCTTCAGGGGCTTCTCTCTACTGAAATCATGCTCTACTCATGTCGGCAGGGCAAAGATTCAAAGCCAGCTCTTGTGATTCCAAACCCTATCCAAATATACCCTTTTCTTTCCCTCCTTTTCATCCTTCTCATTTTGCTTTTTCTCTTTTTCCTTTCTCTTCTCCTTCTTTTCCTTATCCCATTTCTTCCCCTTAAGGATGCAATTTTCTCCAAGCCTTGCCATGGGGAGTTGTCCCTTAGCAAAAGGAAAGAGGCCCCATTATGGTAAAACATTTGCTGTCTATGCCTCCATTTTTTTTTTCTGGGCAAGCTGGGCTAGATAGTACAAAGCATTATTAACAAAGTGACCAAGAGAGTGGGTCTATAGCAGAAGGAACCGGGACATAATCTTCCCATGGAAAATCAATTAATGCTTGCACACTGCCTTCCAAGGAGGTCGCTGACCATGCCCTACTTATTAACAAGCCAGAGCCACCCTCTTGGGACCTATTCCAAGGCGCTTCAAACTTAATAGCTATTTGCTTGCCCGTATTATCAATATTTCCCCCCCCCTTGGGTTTTGTTTGGAAGGAAAACCTGGTATTACTTAATGCATATGCTTTAGCCATAGGACTAAAATAACTCTAGCAAAACCCCTTCTGGATGGATTTTAATTAGCAGAAAAAAATCAACCCTTCCGCTATATTTTACAGCTTTCAGTTACTGCCTGAGCTAGCTTGAATGTAGTGAGAGCTGATGGGAGGGTAGAGAAGTGAGCTGGACATTTTAATGGGATGTCTCTGGGAGGGAAAAACCATCCCAGGGAAATTGTAACTCCTTCCTTTCCAGAGGCTAAAACTAGAGGCCAGATGGGTCCCAAATTTGAGTGTAGAACGTAAGGATGGATGATTTTGAGCTTTACCAATATTCCTAGAATGAAGAGTCTTCCTTTCTGGGACAAGACAGAGGTGTCTATTACCAGAGTTGAAAAATCACTGTTTGATATACCATGTGGTAGGGTTGTGATTTTGGATCCAGAATCAGCCAGGAGGTAGAATATTACATGGAGAAAGCACAAGGTCTACTGGGCTTAGCACTGGGTAGAGATTCTAACCTGAGATCCGAAATGTACGACCTTACAGAAACAAATAGATGGGTAGGCATCACTCTTTGGTCTAAGTCTTTGTGGAGTAGAAATATACTTATCTATTACAAGTTGGGTCATACAGCAGCCATATGTCTTTGAACAAGTTATTTCTTTTTTCCAGTCTTCAGTTTCCTCTTCTGTAAAATGGGTATAAAGATAATTTCAGACAATTTTTCATGAGGTTTTAATGGACTTCTTAGTGAAGTGGAAAGAATGTTGAAACTGGAGTCAAAAGACCTAGGTTCAAATACTGACTCTGCTTCTTATTATCTGCGTGACCTTGGGCAGATCACGTAATCTCTATAGACTTGTTTCCCTCTCTATAAAATGAGGTTTCGGATTGGACGACCTTGAAGGTCCTTTCCATTTCCCAACTGTGAACCCCTAGAGCGAAGTCACCTGATCTTACTCACCTTTTTGTCCCAGGGTCTAGCCCAGTACCCTAGACATAGTAAGTTCTCAATAAATGTTTGCTGTTGAGGAGACTGATGAGTCAAGGTCCTCCCTTGGCAAACTTCTGGCCTTACTTTGGGTTCCCAGATGGGCTCCCTTACTGGGAAGAGAATGTGTTCACTGATAAATTTTGGTTCACTCACTTGGCAGTTATAGGTCTCATCATTAATGATTAAATTGGCTTTCCAATTAAATCAATCCTTTCCTCTCCAGGCTGTAGTACTGACATCTCCACAGGAAAGTCTCTGCCGTGACTTAGAAACCTCTTCACCCGGGAAGCTCACTCCACCCCTGGACTATTTCTCACATTGGATATATGCTGCAACCCTGTAGCCTCTCCCTCTGATCGGCTGGTTCCTCTTAGAACCTAGGTTTTCATTCCTTTACAGGCTTCTCACTCGACACTCTGGACTTTCTCTACCATCCCCACCCCCAACCCCCAGCCCTTTTCAACTTCCTTTTATGTCCTGTCTTCTCCCATTAGAAGGGCATAAGCAGTCTTTGTTTTTGCTTGTGTTTGTATTCCCATTGTAATCCCTGGCACTTAGTAAGAGCCTAATAAATACTTGTTGACTTGACGGGTGAATTTGGATAGCACAAGCTAAGTTCTTCCCAGAAACTGATCACTTGACCTTCAAAATTTCAGACCTGGAAAACTGAGAGACAAGATCTTGAAATTAGTAGAAAATGGACAGCAACCTTGAACTCTTTCCTAATTACAAACCTACCTCTCTAACTTGTAAAAAGTCTCTTTAGTCCATGGTTCTGGCCCCAAGCTTTATCTTTATGATATTTGATCTCTTCCCTCCTTAAACATTTTTAGACATATAGAGATGAAATACTTCAGTTCTGATCCCCTACCCCTGGAGAGCAGCCATGAGTGAGCCAAGGGCTAAGAACAAATCTGAGGTCCTAGTGGTACTACATCTGGTGTGGCTATACCTTCTACTACAATCTAGTTGCCCTTTCCCTACAAGCCCCCTTAGAAACCCTATTTAGTGTTTTATATTCTATGCTGTGACCCATGGTTTTTACTAATTGCCTCATTAAAAGTATATCTCAGAGAGCTCTGGATTCACTCGAGATTATTTTAATAGCATACCAATGTGATAATGTATTTATATGTATTGCCAAGGATCTCTTTCCATTAAAATGATGCTGCCTTTTAGCAATTGAGGGGTATGAGAGGGTCCCACTTCAGTCCCCAGCATCAACAGAAGTGCCCTGACTGCTGCTTTAAGAGGAATTTACTGTTCTTTAGTGGGATGCATCAGTCCCGGAAGAAGAGTACTGATCAAACCACAGGCGAGCTCCAGTCCAGGAAGGGGGCATATTTCCAACAAGGATCAACAAGAGCTACATTTGAAGTCAGCTGGCCTTGGGTTTGGGAAGGGTGGGGCCAAGAGGAGACTTTGTGTCTCAGATCTATCTCCTACTTCCTCTTCTATCCAGACCACAAATCCCCAGAGTCCCTGCAGGCATACCACTGTCTGAAGGAGGGAGGGAGAGAAGGCAAGTGAAGGGGGGAGGAAGAAGGGGGAGGAGAAAAAGGGAGAGGAGAGGAAAGAAGAGGGGAGGAGAGGAATGGAGAGAAGGGGAGGGGAGGGGAAGGGAGGAAAGGGGAGGGGAACGGAGAGAGGAAAGGACTGAACCCCAAATAATTGATGATAATGAACTTTTAACAAGAGAAAAAACAAAATTAGTGATAAGGTATAATCAAAACTAATCAAACAAGCATTTATTAAACACCTATCATGTGCCAACACTGTGCTAGGCGCTGGGAAACAAAAACAACAAAAACAGTACCTGTCCTCCATGGTGTGTGTGTGTGTGTGTGTGTGTGTGTGTGTGTGTGTGTGTGTAAGGGGGAGGGTTAAAACATCATATGTAAACATAAATATAGACATAAGATACAGGTTCTTCTAATACCTTCTTAGAGACATCTGGTGGTGCAGGAGGTAGAGCACTGGGCCTGGAATCAGGAAGACCTGAGTTCAAATCCAGCTTCAGATAGCTGCTAGCTGTGTGACCCTGGGCAAGTCACTTTACTCATCTGAAAAATGGAAATAACAACGGTACCTTCCTCCCAGGGTTGCTGTAAGGATCAAATAAGACAATATTTGTAAAAGCATTTAGCATAGTGCCCTGACATATAGTAGGCACTGTAGAAAAATGTTTGTTCCCCTTCTGGAAGTTGACTGGAAAGAAATAGTAATGTATAAGGCTGTAGAAAAGTAGGTGATGTAAACAGGTATTTACTTCTTAATGCCTTTGTATTTCTTCCTTTTTGGCCATGAAAAGACATCTGGTTTTCCTTTTTACCCTACTCCCACCCCCTTCTCCAAAGAGCCAGGAGCAGAGAGGTGGGGCAGGCAACCTAGAGCTACTTGATATCTGTGGTTTCTGCCACTATATAAGCCACTATGGCTAAAGCCCAAATTAGGTGCCACAATTTCTGAGTTGGGACAGATCCCAGAGAATGATGGTGGTCATGGTAGAGATCTGAGAGCAGAGATGGGGTCAGGACTTTAGAGGCATGATACAGTCAAAATGAATGGGATAATTAGCTTCTCTGAAACCACATTTGGAGTGACTGACTTTAAGAAGAAGGATTTCCCCAAACCCCAGCCCTTCTCCATATTCTCCAGTGGCTCAATGAACTAATCTTGGTGAACTTCATTCCACTCCTTCCCCATATCCTCCCCAATTCTTTTTTTTTTTCCTTTTGGAGGGTAATTGGGGTTAAGTAACTTGCCCAAGGTTACATGGCTAGTATTTTTGTGTGGGTGTTAAGTGTCTGAGGTCAGAACCAAACTCGGATCCTCCTGACTCCAGGGCTGGGGCTTTACTCACTGCACCACCTAGCCGCCCATCCTCCCCAATTCTTGACCAATGAAGGAGGCTGGGAGAGTTGAAAGGGGAGATGATTGGATGAAACAGCTTCTTTACAATTTTAACGTGTCTGCTTTTTTTAAAATGGCTCTTTGACTATGTTTTAATAAATTATGTGGCCTTTAAACAAAATCAGTCATTTTAGTCTGTGAATGAACTTAGTTGATTAGTCAACAGCAGATTTCCCAGATGTGTGGTGGTAGCAAGAGAGGAGGTAAGAGCTTTTCTATTTTAGTAATTTTGAATCATGTTCTATACACTACTCTTAAGCCTACACTGAACCCAGGCCCAGCGTCCAGCTTTAATCAACCATGTGAGATCAGAGCAGTGGAAACAGGGAGTAGTTTAAGATTTTTTTAGGTTGAGCAGTCTCTTGGGAGTAGTGGGGATATTGTAGCCTTGGAGAAAGCCAGTATATACACTGAATACCCACTCAGGAAACAACTTGACTGGTGGACTGAAAGGAGTGACACCTGGTGGCCAATCTATATTCTATCTATCATATTTTATCTGTTGATCTATTTATCTATCTAGATCTCTGAGCTATACATCTATCAGTATAGATAAAGGCCACCATGTATTTGCAAACCATATAATGATACACACACACACACACAATCTGTTGTTGTTGAGTTGTTTCAGTCACATCCAATTCTTTGTGACCCCGTTTGAGGTTTTCTTGGTAAAAATATGGCACTAGTTTGCCATTTCCTTCTCTAGCTCATTTTTACAGATGAGGAAACAGAGGCAATATTAAGTGACTTGTCCAGGATCACAGAGCTAATTAAGTGTCTGAGGTCAGATTTGAACTCAGGAAGATGGGTGACTCCAAGCCCAAAACTTCTCTCTCTCTCTCTCTCTCTCTCTCTCTCTCTCTCTCTCTCTCTCT
>NW_027187335.1:4028177-4110412 GCF_028583685.1 Petaurus breviceps papuanus | reverse complement strand
CTCTCTCTCTCTCTCTCTCTCTCTCTCTCTCTCTCTCTCTCTCTCTCAATCCTTAAGAAGTTAATTTATTAATTAACCACCATCAGATGTAATTACTACTTTCAGAGGCATAAGTTTCTCAAATGACTTGACAGGAATATAGAAAGTCTAAGTCTGGACGAGGCAAGTGATTGATGCTGGGAACTTCTAGTGATGAGCTGAGAGGATCAGCCACACCCCTTAGGCCAATATGAAAAAGCCAGCTAGCCAGGTCTAATGTCAGCTGAGAACAGTGAGAAACATGAAAGAGTTTATTCCTCATCTTTTCCTTCCCAGAGTACAGCAAACAGGGGAGGGGGGATGGTTAGAGGAAGGGAAGACAATTTTTTCTCTCCTTTCTCTTGTTGGCAGTGGCATGTTACAGCAGAAGCACATAGCCATAAGAGATGCCATGTGTAGCAGAGAGTGGTTCCAGAGTGTCCAGATGCAAAGTTGAATCCAGCTAGTCAGTAAAAGGATTGGGAATTTCATTTGTGGTGCTCAGGAAATTGCAGGCCCCAGAGATGAGACAATGAAAAAGCTGCATAGCCATACCCTGTTCCAAGATCTCAGTCCTGCTGGAGGCTGGGGATGGAAGATTAGAATGGCATGTCCAGCAGAGATGCTGCACTCAGCAAGGAGGAATGAGAGAATTTCATGAGAAAAGAAAAGGCCCTGGGACCCTGTAAAGGTGAGCTGCCTTTGTCACATGCATTCCCTATAGGTGCATCTCTCTATTAGTGTGTGTATCCAATCTTCCCACTATCAATGTTTATTTGCAGGAGAGTATGTCCCAGATTTATAGGGAGGATGTTTTGCTACTACAGTTCATACTATGCTATTTCAAAAAAGACCTTTGCTTTGAGCTAGTTGCATCAATCAACTGACTGTAGTTGTTGTTTTGTCTTCTGTTTTCAAAGAGGACCAGTGACTCCTGTGTGAATTGGATTTAAGTGAGGCAGGGTAGGACAAAGTTGTCAGCCTTGCTCTCTCTTCCAGAGTCATTGAAGTCCTGTGGCAAAATGGCTGGCGATGGCCCAGGACGCAGTGGGTGACCTTGGTGTCTTCAATATATGACCAAGCTCTAAGTGCTCCACAGTACCTGCTTCAGTTGCCTTCATGGCCATTAGAACAAATTGTTTGCATGTGCACATTCCCTCTCAAGAAGTCTTCACATGCTTGGTGTAGACATACCCCTAACTCACCGACAGGTTTGAGGCCATTCTGTTACCCTGAGCCTAGTTTAGCCAGTTGGTAGAGATGGTTCTACTAGGGTGTGGCCAATACCCATGCTACAGCTTCTTGGAGTCAGAGGTGAGATTTGGGTGCCCGATTGGACATCAAAGGTGTATGAGCAGCCCTGAAAAAGGCTTAGGAAGCCCTCATACCAGAGGTCCTAATCCTCCCCAAACACCCTTTATGCCCCTACTGACTGACTAGTGAAAAAGTTGCTCCACTAGTGGGGGTTTGTGAACTATAGTTTTAGTGCAGATCCACAGAAGATCTTGAACCTTGGGTGATCTTCCCCTGGAGAATCCATCTAAAAGAACAAAGCTCAAAGGGTTGCTACCCATTGATTGAGAGCTGCAAGTCACCTCAGACATCATCTAGTACAACCTTCTCATTTTATAGATGAAGAAACCGGGTTCAAGAAAGGTAAATCAATTTGCTTAGTTCACAGAGAATTAAATAGAAGAGTTGGATTTTGAACACACGTCATAGAATCATGGGTTCACAGATCCTTATTTGGAAGGAATCTCTAAAGTTCTCTAAGTCCAGCACACATAATTATATGAGGAAGACCTAAGTACTTGCCCACTGGAGAAAGCAGGCTTCTCTTAAAGGGTGATACATGAGCTGAGCCCTGAGGGAAGCTGGAGGGTCTAAAACGCAGGGATTAGGAGAGAATGAATTCTAGGCATGGTCATCTCTACAAAAGCACAGAGATTATGGATAAAATGATGGATTGGGGGAACTATAAGTAGGCTGGTTTGGTCTAGCTCTGATGTGGGGACTAAGGACAATTTGAGTTACTGTGGAAACTAGTTGGGAGGGTCCCAGGTGACATAGGCACCTCTGCTTCTTCTTTTATGCCTATAAAAGCCCCTTTGTAGGTGAAGGAAGCCAAGAGATAGAGTTTATCATAGGACTAGGAGAGAGGTGGGAGCTCTTTGACAGCTGGTTATCTATGAATTTGGAATCCCCAACCCCCTTAGTTACACAGTGAGTGCAGAGATGGCAATCAGAACAGTACCAAAGAACATGCCCAGGGGAAAATTCTTAGAAAACAGATTATGACCAAGATAATAAGCTAGTATGTTGGATCACAGTGTTCACGCTATGCAAGTAGGCCCAAGGATTTGACTATTGACAGGCCAGAAACCGCTCTACTGAAGACTTTCCTCGCAGAAAATATACAAATCCCTAATTATTTCAGAGATGGCAGGGATATGTAAGACCTGCTAAGTGAAGAAATGCAGCCTTGGTGCAGATAACTAATGAGCTTGTTTCTAACCTTCAGGCACAGGCAACTGCCTGACCATACAAGCAGGAGAGGCTGCTCTCTGCAGAGCTGTAGGCTCATTTAGGACAAAGGCACATGTGAATTCAATGGCTTTGCACTTCCCCGAGGTTTGCCCCCTTCTTGATGCCTGAGGAGAAAGGAAAAGTTCTCCAAAACCGAGAAAATGGATTCCTAGCATCAATTAATTCCCTCCCCCCTTCCCCCCCCCCATACACACCCAGGCTGCTTTCTCTGAAAAAGAGTCAGTGGGAGTGTATGAGGAAGACAACCTCAGAGAAGGAAGAGAGCCCAGAAAGGAGATGGGGGGAAGGGCACTCATGTGAGAGAAGATAGGACAAAAGAGGAGAAGGAAGAGACACTTGTCCCTGCCTTTTCTTTGTGGGACCAACATTTTTTCAAAACAAAAATTATTTATTGAGTGCCTATATGCATGAGGTGTTATGGGACATAGACAAGAAATGCAGCCAGCCCCTGATTTATGTATACTTGACTTACAAATGGATCAAATATAGGTGTTACAGGTAGGCAGATGGATCAGAGTATCATAGATTTGGAACTCAATGGGCCTTGGAAGCCATTTAGTCCAGTCCCTTTATTTTTACAGATAAAGAGACTGGGGTCCAGGGAAGTTAATTGACTTGTTAAGAAGTTAAGTGATTAAGTCACCCAATTCAAGTTGTATGAGAATAATTAACTGGAATTAGAATCCATATCCTCTGGAGGGCAGGCACCAGGTGAATAATTGGTGAATAGACAATTTAGTATAATGTATTTGGAGCCTCTGGAACAGACAACCTAATGTGCAGGAAGATACCTTGTGTAGGTATGAGATTGTCAGTTTTCTTCCTTTTTTTTTTTCTTTTTGGAGGGCAATTGGGGTTACATGACTTGCCCAAGATCACATGGCTAGGTTTGTGTGTGTGTGCGCGCGCGCGCGCTAAGTGTCTGTGGCTGGATTTGAACTCACGTCCTCCTGACTCCAGGGACGCTGCTCTATTCACTTCACCACCTAGCCACCCCTGATTGTCAGTTTTCTTATCAGAACCAAAGAATGGTGATTAAAAAATGGGTGGTCAGCCAAGAGAGAGGTCTTTAATTCAGTCCTGCAGAGTTCTGTCTTTGGCTTTATTCTATTCAATACTTTTGTCCTTGGCTGAAGGCATAAATAGTATGCATATCAAATTTGCAGATGTCTTGAAGTTGGGAAGGATAGCAGAAACAGGATCCCCAAAGATCCCAGGAAGGCAAAACAATTGGCTAAAACTATAGGAAGAAATTTAATAGGAACAATGTAAAATCCTACCCTTGGGTTTAAAAAATCAGTGATTAAATATGGCATGGGGAAAGGTTAGCTAGACAATAAATATATGTGAAAAAATCCTAGTGGTTTCAGTGGACTGCAAGTCAACAGTAGGACATGGCAACCAACCCCCCCCCTCCCCCCCCCCCATCATCATCATCATCATCACACCACTTATATAGCATTTTAAAATTTGCAAAGTGCCTTACAAATATTATCTCATTTTATCCTTAAATAACCCTGGAAGGTAGGTGCTATTATCATCCCTATTTTACAGAGGAGGAAACCGAGGCAGGCCAAGGTTAAGTGACCCAACCAGGGTCATACAACTAGTAAGTTTATGAGGCTGATTTGAACTCAAGTTTCCTGCTCCAACACTCTATTCACAGAGCTTTCTAGCTGTCTAACACAAATTTAGTTTGAGTTAAAAGTAAAGTATCCAGAAAAAGTTCTACTATATACTTCACTATGATCACACCACATCTGTAATATTAAGTTACATGCTGGGTGCTACATTTTAAGGAGGACTTTGGCAAGCTTGAGTACATCCAGAGAAAGGAAACTCACATAAGAAGGGAATTCAAAACCATTCTATTCCCTGCCCCCAAATCTCTAGCAGCTTCCAGGACAAAATTGAAACTCAGTGTCATTCAAAGCTATTCACAACATGGACTTTACTTACTTTCTAGCCTGATTCTATAATACATAGTAACTCTGTTCAAGTATTTTAAAAGTCTGTAATGTGGAATAAGTTTGAAATCTGTTCTGTTTGACTCCAGAGGGTAGAAGCAGGAAAAATGGGTAGAAATTGCAGAAATAAATTTAGGCTTGATGTCAGGAAAATCTTAATAATTAGAGCTATAAAAAAAAATAGGGGCAGCTAGGTGGCACAGTGAATAGAGCACCAGCCCTGGAGTCAGGAGAACCTGAGTTCAAATCTGGCTTTAGACACTTGAGACACTAGCTGTGTGACCTTGGGCAAGTCACTTAACCCCAATTGCCTTGCCTTCCTCCCTCAAAAAAAAAATGGAATGGGCTTCCTACAGAGGTGGTGAGTTCTACCTCTTTGGAGGTCATCAGGTAAAGCTGAATGATCATCCTTAGGTAAGTTGTAGAGGGAATTCCTTTCACGTATGGGTTGGACTAGATGGTCGTTGAGGTCCATTCCAATTCTCAAAGTCTGTGATGAGTGTTCTAGTCTAGCCAAACTAGATTATTACCTATATCCCCTGAACTCAGTCATTCCATCTCCCATCTCTGTCTTTACACAAGCCATTGTCCCCATTTGTAATGTATTCTTTCTCAGATTCCTTGATAACCTTCAAGGTTCAACTCAGTTGCCGTGTCTCCTGGGAAACTTTTCCTGATCTCCCTGATACTTAGTGTTCTCTCTCCATTTCAGTTTTCCTTACACTATATCTATTTGTTCACATATTGTGATCTATCCTCCCCTAGCAGAATGGAATCTCCTTGAGGGCAGGGCCTATTTCCTTTTTGTCTGTGTAATACCCAGCATTTTATACAATACCTTGCATGTGGAAGGTAGCCAATATTTGTTGTATAGAATTGAATCATCCTCTTCAGGTCCCTTTATCAAAGTAGAGCTTATATTGAGGTAGTGCTATGGTGAAGTTTATAAATGTGAAAGTCATAGATCATGCTTAGTCATCACATAAAGAATTCCTGAAAGTACCGTCTTCTTTTATTAATTAACTTGACTGTTGGTGCCCCCATGTGGTGACCTGTCAATATGAAAATACTATAAAGGAAGATCAAACTATAATAATTCAGTTCAATTACATTTTGATGGCACCTATCTTAGTGCAGGCCTGATTATTTTTGCATAGACAATTGCAATAAACCCCTAAATAGTCTTTCTACTTCTATCCTCCACCCCTTCCCACCCACAGTTAACAATGATGCCAGATTAATTTTCCTATGGCCCAGATCTAATCATATTACTTCTCTGCTTAAAAACAACAACAAAAACAAAACACCCAAACACTATTTCCTACTGAATAAAGTCCATTTGTCTCAGATTGTCATTCAAGGCTCTTTTCAATCTGGTTCCAATCTACCTCGCTAGCCTTTTCTTTCTACTCATACTATAATCCACCCACTCTTGACAATTTCCTTTAATCCAAACATACTGTCTTGCCTTTCTACTTCCTTGCCTTTGTTTATGTCATTTCATCTGCTTCCATTTACTGAACTAAGCTCAAATATCTGCCATCTCCTTTATGAAACCGTCTCTCAGATCTACCTAAGGAGATGGACTCTCTTCCTTCTGACACCTCAGCATTTTATACTTAACTTATTGCTTTTTATATAAGGATTAGAGACTAAAAGGGACCTCAGAGGCAAATTACTCTAAACCCTCTCATTTTATAGATAAGAAAGCCAAGGTTCACATAGATGAAGGTCACACTTGTAGCATCAGAGAAAGGATTTGAACCTAGGCCTCTGATGTCAGACTTAATGCTCTGTCCATCATACTACACTCCATCTCAAATATATCAAAGATCAAAGTCCTTAAATATCTTTCTCTTTCTCTATGTCTGTCTGTCTGTCTCTTTTTCTTCTCTCTATCTCTGTGTCTCTGTCTGTGTCGGTCTATGTCTGTCTCTCCTATCTGATTTCCTATTTTATTTCTTTTACAAATATTGCCTGGAGTCATAAAGATCTGAGTTCAAATGTAACCTCAGACATTTAATAGTAAATGGACAAATCACTTATCCTCCGTCTACTTCGATTTCCTCATCTATCTCCCAGGGCTGTTGTTTGGATCAAATGAAATAATAATTGTAAAGCACTTAGCACAGTGCTTTGGATTTATGATAACAATATAAAATTATGCCCAAAGAATTATTAAATTGCCTATACCCTTTGACCCAGATATACCTTTACTAGGTCTATTTCCAAAGATGATTAGATAAAAAGGAAAACAACCTATATGTTCTAAAATGTTTGTAACAGCTCTCGCTGTGGTGGCAAAGCACTGGAAATGGCAAGGACGCCTGTCAACTGGGCTGAACGAGTTGTGGTATGTGATTGTGGTAGCTAGATGATCTTGGAAAACCATGGATTGATTTGCACAAAATAATGAAGAGCAGAATGAGTAGAACCAAAAGAACATTGTGTACAGTAACAGCAATATTGTTTGAAGAATGCCTTTGAGCATATAAGTCATTTTGGCTATTGTAAATACCCAAGTTAACTATAAAGGTCATATGAAGAAAGATGCTATCTGCATTCAGAGAAAGAACTGATAAACAGAAGTATGTATAGAATAATTGTACATAATACATACATTAGAAGTATGTCTAGAATAATCTTTACAAATATATACCCCTATATATACATATACATATGCATATATGTGTGTGTACCTATTTGTGTCTAATAGTAGCCATCTCTGAGGTGGGGTGGGGGGAAAGAGGGGAGAAAAAAGGAGGGGGGGAAGGAAATGTACATGATAACTTTGTTGTGTGTTTCAAATGAAAAGCAAGTTGTATATAGTGAATTTGCTGTTTCATGTACAATCTTTTTTTTTATTGTGTTGTTATAGAAATGCTTTTATTCCATAAATTTTTAAAAAATTAATTAAAAAGTAAACACTATATAAAAGTTAGCTGTTACTGTAATTGTCTCTCAGTAGACAAAATAGGATTTATTAAGTGCCTTCAATGCCAGGGTTGGGGAACCTGAGCTAGGCAGTGTGCTGAGGATACAATGACAAAAATGAAAGAATTCCTCCCGCCAATCCAGCCCAACAACCCAACAAGCTTATACATTCTATCAATGAAAACAATATCTGAGGTCATAGATTGTTAGAGTTGGAGTGGACCATGGAGATTATCCACTCCTAAGGCCTGACATAGCATAAATATTAGTCCTTCCTCTAAACATCTGTATTATAACTGACTCCTATTTGGAAAGCCCTTTGAAAAAATTAGAAGTCTATGTAAATGCAGTATTTATCATTACCCTCACCATTTCATTCCTCTTACCATTTGCAATGGTTTGCAGATAGAAATAGTCCTGAGACAAAATGCTAGATGGCTTTTTATTATATTTAATATTCTACAGACTATTATACAAGTGGATAAAATAATTGGTTTGGTTTTTTTTTTTTGGTAGTTGGATAAAAATATTAGGAAGTAAGTGCATCCACTGTAGACTCACTGAAAGTATCCTTGGTTTAGTTCCAGGAACAGACAAGGAAATATCCACATTTCTTCTTCCCATGTGATTTTGATGTTTTTTGCAAGGTCACTACATCTTACAACTTTGTTTCAAGTAGCTTGGAGATGATGAGAATTTAGTAGGACGATGTTTATTCAATATTCTTAAATTTTAAAGAATCGATGTAATTATCCAGGTGTTTGGGAACAAGAGTTCAATTTATGATAATGACCCAGTTCTAGTATTGTTTCTTGGCTAAATTCTTCAGCATATTTTGAGGTACGCAATTGTAGTATGAGGCAGCAAGGTGATACAGTTGGATTGCTGGACCTGGAATCGAGATGATCAAACATTCTTCAAAACTAACCTCAAACATTTACTAGCTAAATATACCTGGGCAGAGTAATTTAACCTCTCTCATTCTCAGTTTCCTCATCTGTAAAATGGGGATAATTATAATACCTATTTCTTGGGATTGTTTGAGGGTAAAATGAGATATTTGTAAAGCATTTTGCATACGTTAAAGAGTTTGCCAATTAGCCATTGTTGTCATTGCTACCGTCATCTGTCAGTCCATAAAGGATAGAAAGCTTCTAGCCACCAAATCATGCTTTGGTAGGTGTTCAGTAGACTCTGGACATGTTTCTGCCATTTCCTTGCATAATTTATATTGGTCACTAAGTTCAGGTTCTTATGGATAACCTGTCTCTAAGTTCCAACGACACTGACCTGGTCCTGAATTGCTTTCACAAACCACTCCATTTCCACAAACAAATTTGCACAACTAAGCCATTTGGTCAATGCAGCTTTGTTCATATTTTGTTGTCCGAGTTCATGTGGATGTCAGCCATAGAGGACCTTTTGATTCCATTCTTGTATCTGAGCCAATTCACAGGCTCCATTTGGAGGCAAATCCCTTTCAGTTGTATTCAACAAATCAAATGGCACATATTTATCAACAACCTTCACTGTTGTTTGAAGAGAAATTTTCCACAGTCTCCATCTTCTAGTTTTCTCTCTTGCATTTGATTTCTTTACTTTGCAAACCTTTGTATTAAGGCTTTTTTTAAAAAAAGAATCTTGGATTTTTTTTTTATTTTGATCTTTGTTTTGGCTTCTTATATCACCTTAACCTTTTGACTTTTATTTCAATTTACTAATCAAGATAATTCTTAATTTCTGATATGTTTTTGTTTTCCAGATTCCCTTTCACATTTTTCTATTTTGTTGACTTTAATTGGGCAGTGTGTCACTCAAGTTTTCTACTGTCTATAGCAGCTAGACATTGATGTTATCTTCCAAGATCTTCCCTCTTTAATAGCTCTCTCAAGTCACTTCTGCCATGGTATTATTTGACTCTTGTCCTTAAAGGTATTCCTTGAAAGCATCAGTGAAATTTTCTTGTATGATTCTTAGCATTTGTTGTTGTTCAGTTATTTGAGTTGTGACCAACTCCTCATGACCCCTTTGGGGTTTTCTTGGCAAAGATACTGAATGATTTTCCTTCTCCAGCTAATTTTACAGATGAGGAAATTGAGGCAAATGGATTAAGTGGCTTTCCGAGAATCAAACAGCTAGTAAGTATCCAAGGCTGGATTTGGACTTAGGTCTTCCTGACTGCAGGTTTGGTGCTCTGTCCACTGCACCACCAACTGCCCTGGTTTTTATCATGGCAACTGTTAACTGTGTGCAGATCCTAAAATGTTTATATATTTTCTGTCAAAGACTGTAAGAGCATGTATTTATTCATGATGGTTTTAGCAAATAACTAGCTTTTTAAAAATGATGTCCCTTTGGCATAATTGGTCTGCTAATTGTATTCATGATGTCAAACTTGACAAAAGTCTTTTAGGAATTCCAGTCTAAGTTTGCTTATCCGCTTTTCAAAGTCATTTGAAAAGTCAGTGCTATTTTTTGTCATCTATTTCATTACTACCATTTCTGGAGTCTCTTATTAAGTTAGCTTTTCCAGTGACCTCAGGATCACTGGAACTTTTCCTTCTTCAGATTTCAGTAATTCTTCATTTTAATCTCTTATTTAGTTTAAGCCCTGGGATGAAGTCATTTTTTTCTGATTAACCTACACTGGTCAGCAAGACATCATTGTATGACTTGGAGCTAAAGGTACCAGTGACAAAAAGCAGTAGGAAACCTTGCCCTGTACTTGGTTACACATTTCCATTTTTGTTGTGATTCAGCACTGGAAGATGATACAAGGGTTTATATCTTCATCCATGTCATGCTCATTTTGTGGGTTGTTCACTTTAGTGGTCAGTGCCATATGCATTGAATCATTTCCAGCAGGAAAGCTATTGGAATTTCTGATCTATATCTTGCTGGTTCATGGGTCTGAAACAGAAAGAAACACAACTCACTTTGTTGTCTTCTTGTCAAGTTGATACTCACAATGGTTTTGAGCAGAGCCAGTCATCAGCTGTATGCCATGCAATGTATTTCTTAGAGTCAAAAGAGCAAATTCATCACACTGACTGGGGAGCAATTTCCACCAATATCATTATCGGAGTCCAAATAGTCAATATTTTAGGGTTGCCATATCTCCATAGCTAATATTGTAGTTTCAGAATACCCATACTTCCCACTATATAGCCTCATGATTGGATTCTTTACTGATGGCTGCCCCTTCAAGCCATGTTAATTGTCATCATCATCATCAGTAATAATATGCACACTTATATAGTACTTTAAGGTTTGCAAAGCATTTTACATACATAATTTCATTTTATCCTCACAACCCTGGGAAATAGGTGCTCTTCTCATCCCCAGTTTTAAGTAGGGAAACTGAGGCAAACAGAGGTGAAGTGACTTGTCCGGGATCATGCAGTTAGTAAGTATCACAGGTGAGCTTTGAACTCACATCTTCCTCCAAGTTAAGCTCTTTATCCATCATATGACCTAGATGTTTATTATCATTCCATTTTACTCATCTGTTTGATGGAGGATAGAGTTTAGATAAAAATGGTTCTCAAACAGGTCATCATCCTACTGTTGTTCACTTATGTTTAAAGTTTGCTAGACTATTGTGCATAAGGATAAAACAATTGCTGTTTATGATGGAATAAAAGTGTTAGATTCTAAGTTCATCTTTTGTAGGGTCATGGAATGAATCCTTAGGCTGACTTTAGGATCAGAAAAGAAACTAGGATGATGTATATAGGGCAGTTAGGTGGTGCAGTGGGCCTGGACTCAGGAAGATCTGAGGTCAAATGTGACCTGAGACACTCACTAGCTGTGAGACCCCAGGCAAGTCACTTAACCCTGTTTGCCTCAGTTTCCTCATCTGTAAAATGAGCTGGAGAAATAAATGACAAGCTACTCCAATATCTTTGCTAGGAAAATCCCAAATGGGGGTCACAAAGAGTTGGACATTCAAAGTCGGACATGACTGAAAAATAACTGAACAATAACAGAAAACAAAACAAAATTACCTATTTATCAAGTCTCATCTTGTTCCTATAAGACTTTGATTTCTTTTGCTTAGTCTCTGTATTTTGGGAATGTTTTTATTCTGTATAGATTGGAGATTATGAATGTTGGTATTGTACCCAACAAAAAACATTGTTCTTGAGTTTATAGGGGGCATTGCCACGTCCAGGAATGGTCAGCAGCAGTTTTGTTGGTCATAATGCCCCAGTTCCAGGACAGTTCTCAAGACGTCAGGACTCCTTTACACTTTTAAAAATTATTGAGCCCATGTCTTCCAATGAGCTTTAGTTTGTGTGGGTTGTATCTATCCACATTTACCATATTAGAAATCAAAACATCTTAGAATTATCACGAAAATAGTTTTAACCTGGTGGACCTCCTTTCAGTCCCTCCTGAGCACCCCAACGGCTCCCCAGACCATACTTAGGAACTACTGCTCAAGGATATTTTGGGTCTGTATTTGTTTTGTGGGGATATGTTATCTCTTGGTTTATGAAGGATTGTGAGTTTCTGTTGTATAATTCTGGCCAACTGATTAGGTTTTCCTAGGTATTTGGTAGGTGCTAAATTTTTGCAATTTACAGTGATATGTCGTACAGTTTTCTTACATAATCTCCATCAGTCAGTAAATCCAAATTCCTTAAGGACAGAAAACCTTTCTCTAACTCCTTACATCAATCCTTTTGTCTTTTTTTTTTTATAAGCAATTGGGGTTAAGTAACTTGATCAAGGTTACACGGCCAGGTGTTTCTGGGTGGGTACTAAGTATCTGAGTCTGGATTCGATCCCAGGTCATCCTGACTCCGGGGCTGGTGCTCTTACTTGCTGTGCTACCTGGCCACCCCAATCCTTTTGTCTTTAATTGCTATCATAAATCCTTCTGTTCCTGTAAACATATCCTCATGATTCAGCTATTTGTTTAACGCTTGTTTGTTGACATATTGTTGGTTGAGTTTGTGTAGATGTTGCCCTTGGAAGAGGTCAAGAGATATGTTAAGTTATGTGTCTAGAATGATTAAGAATAATAATAAATAATAACTAGCACTTATATAGTGCTTTAAGATTTGAAAATGTTTTATAAATATTATCTCATTTTATTCCTATATTTATCCTGGGAGGTAAATAGTATTATTAGTCCCATTATACAGATCTGTTAATTGGAGCTTGACCAGAATCACACAGCTAGTAAGTGTCCTGAGGCAGAATTTAAACTCAGTTCTTCCTGATTCCAGGTCCAGCAATTACTACTTGTGTGCCTTGGGCAAGTCACTTCATCTTTCTGAACCTCACTGCCCTTACTTGTAAGATAAGAAGATTGGGTTAGAATCATAGGTTCCCAAAGTGGGTGATACCACCCCTTGGGGGGGGTGCTGGACCGATCCAGGGTGGTAGTAGCCTTGAGTGCAATTGGGAGGCGTTGGATAAAAATAAGGGGGTTGTAGAAACATAAGAAAAGAAGAGAAGAGAATTTTGAAAAACCATTTGTACATGTTTTATCTGTTGTATAACAGAATTAAAGTCACAATGATTATATTCTTTTCCACATAAACACATAAAATGCAAGTTATAACCCATCAGTGGTGAAATCAGTTGACAGGTCTTAACAAACAGATGTTGGCAGGTGAGCTTGTGTGTACTGTTGGGGAAGTATCAGCAGGAATATGAAAGTGTAATGACTTGTTTATAATATGATACTGTCTGTTACATGACACAATATTCTGTCATCAAAATTTCAATCCTTGAAAAAACCACAAATTTGTAATAAATTATTAAATTTAAGATGTGTCATTTAAAAAAAATTGTATTTTTTGAAATGATGCAAATTAAAAAAAAAACTGTTAAAGGGTTAAAGAAAGTAGATTTCCAGGGGGGTGCTGAATAATTTTTTTAAAAGGGGGCAGTAGCATTAAAAAAAAAAAAAGAAAAGGGGGCAGTAGGCCAAATAAGTTTGGGAACCTTTGGGCTAGATAATCTCTAAGGCCCCTTTAGGTTCTAGGACTATGGTTCCTGAGAACCTAAAAGATTAGGTTAGATGGATATTAAACAGTGAATATGTCAAATGCAAAAATAGGACCAGCATCCAGGCCTTTTTTTCTGGCTCCTTGCATTTTATGAGACAAAAGGTATTTGAACACAGATTAGGGTTAAAAATAGGATCAACTTATTGCTAGAAGGTGGTCTGGGAGAAGGGCCAATTGTAGCCGTTGCTATGGCCACACACACACACATTCAACCTGCATCCACAGGGGGGTTGATTGATGCCAGGTATGACTGGGACCATTAGGCCATGATTAAGCAGCATTCCTATTACTGGCATTTGTGGGGGGGCAGGGAAGAAGATCTCTCTCTGGTGCTCTGGCAATGTGTGCCCCTACATTGATGCCCAACACATGGCCCTCCTTATCCTGAGTTTCCTGCTCAGACTCAACTTCTGCAGAATTCTTGTTCTTCCATTCATCTCATTATTGACACCTGTGTCTCCAGGTTCTTTTGATTTTCTTTTCTTTTTTTTAGGAGAGTTGTTTTTTTTCTTTTTTTCTTTTTCTCTCTTTTTTTCTTTTTTAGTTTACATCATTCATTTCCACAAGATTTTGAGTTACAAATTTTCTTCCCAATTTTCCCTGCCCCCCACTCCAAAACAGTGTTCTCACTGAATATCCCCTCCCCCAATCTGTTCTCTCACATATATTTCCCCATTCCCCCTTCGACTTTCCAGTAGGGCACGGTGGATCTCTATGCCCCAGGGCCTGTATATCTCATTTCCCAGTTACATGTCTCTTGATTTTCTTGAACAAATAAACCTTATTCTTTGGCCTTTGCCCTCCTCCCCCAAGACTGCCATCCTCAACCCAAGAATATTTTATGAACCTGGATAATACTGGTTGAAGGGGGTGGGGAGCATGAATTAATACCTCCCCCCTTCCCTTACCACCATGCTCACACCAATTGGAGTGTTCAGAGCAAGGAAGTTGTAGTGCAAATCTGGTGTAGTAGAGGTTAACTTTGCCCCCAGGTGGACTGATGGAAACCCAGGTGTGAACCCTTTGGGCAAATGGAGTATAAAATCAGTTTTTAGGTCTTTGCAGGGGAGCTTCTGAGAACTCTGTGGACTTCCTTGTTGACTATTTTTTTTTTAATCTCTCTGGAAATCTTTATCTGTTTTGATCTTTGTGGACTGCTTTGAATCCTCTTGGGTACTGGAATGTGTTCTGAGTAAGAAAAAAAAAAGGACCGTTTGAGCCCTCAGGCTCTGAGTGAACTTGTCAGACCCCTGACCTAGACCCTGGGAATATAAAGCTTAACTGAGGCTATGAATCAGGTAGGTAATATAGTGGATAAAAGAGGGGCTCTGAGTCAGAGGATGAGAGTTCCAATCCTTCCTTAGACACTTACTAGCTATATGATCCTGGGCAGGTCAACTAACTTCTCAGTCTCAGTAATTCCTCTGTAAAATGAGGGTGATATTGGTACCTACCTCCCAGGATCATTGACTGCATCAACTGACATGAGAGAGTGCTGTGCAAGCCTTAAAGGGCTATTTAAAGGTTAGTTATTGCTATTATTAGTATGATTGTTGTTTGAGGGTGCCAGGCAATAGATAAAAATAATCTTTATTTTGTCTTTTCCTGGCCCTCTTTACTCAGCCCCTTAATGTTTGTAATGCCATTTTGTTGTTACGTCATTTCAGTCATGTCCAACTCTTTGTAACCTAGTCTGGGGTTTTCTTGGCAGAGATACTGGAGTGGTTTGCCATTTCCTTCCCCAGCTCATTTTACAGATGAGGAAACTGAGGCAAACAAGGTTAAGTGGCTTCCCCAGGGTCACACAGCTATTAAGAGTCTGAGGCTGGATTTGAACTCGGGAAGAGGAGTCTTCCTGACTCCCCTGGTACTCTGTGTACTATGGCACCACCCAGCTGCCCTTTCATAAACCATAAGATGGTTTCAGCATACCCATTCATAAACCAGTTCTCTTTTGCCCACCTTAAGTCATGGTCAGAAATACTTATCTCACTGCTCCATGTAGCTTTTCCCTCTACTCTTCTTCACTCCTACCCCAACCCACACCGGCCTCTGCATGGTACTATTCTGTGCTAAGGGACTGACCACTCCCTAGCCAATGGATGTGGAGCACGTTGAAGAGTCACGGGATCACAAGATTTAGAGCAGAAAGGGATTTAGTTTTAAAGAGATTTAGTCTGACTTCCTCAATTTACAGATGAAGAAACTAAGGCCCAGTGAATGAAAAAAGTATTTATGACGTGTTTACTGTGTACCAAGCACTGTACTGAGCTCTGGGAAATACAAGAAGAAAAAATGGAGCCCAAACTCTGTTTGGGGAAACAACACAAAAGAGAAAACTTGGCTGTAGGGCAGATAGAAAGGCTGGAAAGATGCAGCAAAGCCCAGCAATGTTCAAGTTTGCCCAAAGTTATACAGGTAATAAGCAGGGCTGGGACTTGGTCTCCAGTGTTCTGAGTTCAAATCCAGGGCCTACTCTCATAACTACACAGCAAGCCCACTAGTGTCCTAGAAGAGATAGAGACTTGGGAACCATTAGACTAAAGAAAAATCTAAGAATGTGTTAAGTGTATAGTGGAACCTTGGGCAAATAACTTTATCTCCCTGTTTCTTAGTTTCTTTATCTGTAAAAGGAGTGAACTAGATTCATGTTCTTAACCTTGGACTTGTGAATTAAAAAAAAAATAACATTTTTTTGTAATCCCATGTATTTTATGTAGTTAAAAACCCCCACTCTTCTAAGAAGTGGTCTGTCCATTCATAGGCTTTCCCAGACTGCCAAAGGGTTCCACAACACCAAAAAAGGCAAAGGACCCCTAGGCTAGGTGATCTTTGAGGTTCCTTTTAGTTCCAGACCCCTTGATCCTAGAATGTTTATCTGCATTTATCTGCAGAACAACTTTAGTTTCATTTTCTTGAAGTTTTGATTTTAAAACAACAAAGTTTTAGGCAAAAGGAAGAAAAAAATCATACAACTGCTTTAGAAGTATAAGAAAAGAATGAGGCACAAGCTGTTCTCTCAGGGAGTTGGGTTCCCTTGCCAGGTCCCTTAATTATGGTTCTATTCATTTCTTCAAGTTTAATTTTTCCTAGACTTTGACTAAAAAGCAGATGATGCCTCATAGAGAACTTGGCAGGGTTGATTTTTTTTTTTTTAAGGAGCCAATCTTCATGGTCCCAGTCTTGGTTCTGTCAACAACTTGCTATTTGATTTGGGGAGAGTCATTTATGGTTTCTGTGTGACTTTCTCAAACTGGAAAATAAGGATGATGACAATGTCTGCCCTGGACTGACCTCCCAGGAATGCTGGGAAGGCAGGTGATTCCTTGAATGTGCTTGTGGCTTTTCAGGAGAGATGTCCATGGCTACAGAATGACCTAAGGGTCTTGTGGCTGGCTGTGGTCCAGCACTCTCTGTAACCCAAGAATTAGTTTCTCTGGTCTACTTTTAACTTGGTCATTGTTTTCTTTTGGGAGCCTCTGCAATGATTTTCTCTGACACAGATATCAACAACTTTTGATTATCTGTGCTATGAAGAAGAAAAATGATGTAGATAGTTCCAAGGAGAGGCAATAATTTCCCTGTTGGAAAGCTACTTTTTTAAATGCAGGCTTATTGTTTTTAATTGTTTTATTCATACTGAGATGGAAAAGAACTCAGTATAACAAGTAGGTAGAAAAGTGTCCTCAAAGTGAGATGGGTCATTAGGAAGTCAGTTGTTAATTAAAATATCTCATATTTTCTACTACCACTTTGGTTTGCATTACAGAAACATAGAATGTCAGGGTTGAAAGGGGCGTCAGAGAGGCTCACAGATCTGGAGCTAGGAGGGACCTCACAGGTCATTTTGTCCAGTCACTTCATTTTATGCATGAAGAAATTGAGGCCTCGGGCATTTTGTAGGTGTTAATGTTCAGTCATGTCTGCCTCTGTGACCCCCATGGACTGTAGCATGCCAATGTTATCCATGGGGTTTTCTTGGCAAAGATACTGAGTGGGTTTGCCATTTCCTTCTCTAGTGGATTAAGACAGACAGAGGTTAGGGGACTTGCCCACCGTCACACAGCCAGTAAGTATCTGATGCTGTATCTGAACTCAGGTCTTCCTGATTCTAGGCCCAGTGCTCTATCCACTGGGCCACCTAGCTGCCTCTAAGGCTTTTGGGTACCTAGACTCATAGATCTGCAGCTGGATAGGATCTCAGAAGCTATCTTATTCAAACACATCATTTTACAGATTTGGAAACTGAGGCCCAGGGAGGTTAAAGGTCTTACCCAAAGTCAAACCTTTAAGAAGATACTTTAATAGTCAGCCTGAAAGCCATAACAATTTGTTCTCATCAGTATCACTGGCCCACATCTCCACTTCTTATCAGCCACTCACCAATACTGCCACACCCTGGACTTTATCATCACTTGGCACCTCACTTTGAAATCTCAAACTTGTTGCTTTCTCTCTCTGACCACAGCATAAATCCCCCACCCCACCCCCTCCTCACCAACATCCAGGAATCCTATCCCTTAACCTTTTCATTTACATCAAGATGTTCCATTCTCCAGAGCAGGAAGACTCCTTCCTGTCTTCCTTCTCCTGGCCCCTATTATTGCTGGAGAATTTCACAAAGCTGTGTTTGCCTGCCTCTCTACAAGTGAATGCTACTTAATATCAGCTGAGCCTTTATTGTTGTGCAACAATTTTTTTTAACCTTCTTGGTCATCCCCTAGAGGACTCCTCATATTCTCTCCTCTCCTCAAGCTTGTTTTTTCTTCCACCCGAGTTCTCTTTAGAAGACTGTACATCATGCTCAGGGAGACTGAGTCCCCTGAGTAAAAGGGGTCTTTTCTCAGGGAGGTTCTTCATCGCAGTCCTTTTTGCCCCTTGAGCAAGAGCTCCATTTCAGCTTTTACCTTTGCCATGGAAACCTCCCTCTTAAATGTCACTAATGATATTTTTTAGCCACTATTTTTTTCTCATCTTCATTCACCTTTATGTCCTGTAACATTAGATATGATTTACACATCATGGTATACATATGCTCAGGTACCTCCTAGAAACTCCCTCTCTTAGGATTCATTATCAATCAGTCGACATTTAGATAGAGATATGTGATATGCCAGAATCTAGGTGTACAAAGACTAAAGAAATTGTCCCTGCCTTTAAGGAGCCTACACTCCATCAGGAGAAATGCCATGTAAGTGCAGTTAGTTCTGCTATAATGATTGTTTTGAAAACACAAATCGGTTCCAATACAATATGTTGGAAAACAGTTTGAACGTAGCATGAATTTTGTGTTTTCTTATGCTTGATTTTATCTCTGAGAAACAGTGAGAGAACATGGAAAATAATGCCAATTTATAAATAACAAGCTGCAACCCTTCCAATGACCATTTCCATCCGCAAACTTTAGCTCTTTTTCAAGGTAAAGTATTATAATTACCGTGTATATTTTAGTACAGTAGGAGTACCTGTTGTGTGTCTCCTCTCCTCCCTCCACCTTCTGCCATGGGAAAATTTTGTCATAAGAAGCTGCCCTCTCGCCCTCTGCAACTCAATTTTCTAGCCCTGGGCAGACTTTGGACACTGCCAATCTATTATAGTATTTATATATTTCTTAACCATTTAATATATAAAACTGTAATACTTTTATTAGGTTTCCCTCTTTTTTGCGTGTCTCTAAAGTTTTTGAATGTTGAACCCATCAACTTCGTTTTATCCATAAGCCTTGTGGTTTTTACTGCTTGATTTTGCACGTCAAGATGATTTTTTGGGAACTCGTGTCCTGTTATAACAGTACTAACTACACAAAAAATTGCAAGATAATTGGGGAAGAGTGGTTAGCAGCCGAGGGGTGTCAGGAAAGGTTTTGTTGCTTCTCCTTTGCATCTAACTGGGGTTCTCTCAGGGGATCCTCATCCTTGTCTCACTTTCTAACTTTCAATATCCCCTACTATGAATTTCTTGGTCCAATGCTTTTCTTAATACCATTTCCCTAAGTAGGTCCTACCCCCTTCCCTACTAATTCTGCTATATATGAAAGAATCATATGGTCATAGATTTGGAGTTGAAAGGGACCTGAGAGGTAATCTAGTCTAACCACCTCATTTTACAGATGAAGAAACTGAGGTTTAGGAAATTGTAAAGAGATCAACTCAAGTTACATAGGAAGTGTGTGGAGAAGAAAGAAGAGATTCAAATCCAGGTATTGTGACTCCAGAACCAGTGCTCTTTCTACTATACCATACTGCCTCCTTAGAATCTAGGATTTCATTTGCGTGGGGGCCTGTTTATTATGGAATAATTTTAAAGTTAGTTCAGATTTGGCCACAGACACCTACTATGTGATTCTGAGCAAATCACTTAGCCTTTCTATGACTCTGCTCCTTCTTCTGTAAAATGGTGATTATCATACCCGTATTCTTTCCAAGTTTTTTGTGAGGACCAAATGAGATAAAGTTCTTGGTAAGCCTCAAGGCGATATGTAAATAAAATTTATTATGCAGATGACTCCTATTCTCATCTTCAGTTCCTACAGTCTGGACCTAATTATCTTTTGTTAAAAGTTTTACTGAAATCTTCTGTTTTTTACGTTACTTTCATTTCCAAATATATCCTGTTCCCTTCTCTTACCCAGAATATGATCCCCTATAATTAAAAATTTTTAAAGCAGAAAGAGGGAAAAATGCAGTGCAGTGAAACATCTACATTCTCCATCCCTACACAAATCTTATGTTCCAATCAGGCTCTGATCAAATTGAACTATGCCTCTTAAATGGCTTTATGTTCTCACCTCTCTATATCTTTGACTATATCATTTCTTCTACCTAGATTGTTGTTTTTCAGTGATTTTTTAGTCACGTCTGACTCTTTTTTTTTTTTGTTGCTTTTTGGAGGGGGGAGGGCAGGGCAATTGGGATTAAGTGACTTGCCCAAGGTCACACGGCTAGTAAGTGTGTCAAGTGTCTGAGGCCGAATTTGAACTCAGGTCCTCCTGATTCCAGGGCCAATGCTCTATTTACTGCACCACCTAGCCACCCTTGTCATGTCTGACTCCTCATGCCCTCATTTGAAGTTTTCTTGGAAAAGATATTGGAGTGGTTTTGCCATTTCCTTCTCCAGTTTATTTTACAGATGAGGCAAAATGGGTTAAGTGATTTGTCCAGGGTCATACAGCTAGTAAGTGTCTGAGGGCACATTTGAACTCTGTTCCTCCTGACTCAAGGTCTTGCACTCTATCCATTGTACCACCACCATACCCTGGTCTACTTAAATTGTACTTCTTCAAACTTCTTCATTAAAATTCCCCCTCAAATGATATCACCTCAAGCACAGACCTTTTCCATGCAGAATTGGGCTACTGTAACTGCTTTTCTTGTCTTTACTTTCTTTATTGTCATTTCTACTTCGTTATATATTATATCAAGGTTATTACTATAGAAGTAGCTATAGAAAATCTTGACAAGTCTTTTTCATTTTTCATATGTTTGTTATCCTACTTTCAGTTTCATCCTTAAAGGTTATGGAGATTGTCTGGGTCCACTGGGTCTCACACAAAGCTTTCTATAAGTATATTTTAGCTTCCCACCTCATTCTTTTACTGTTTTCACAATTTCCTTTGCAAATCCAGTGATGCAGGGATGCATTGTAGATATAATTAAGTTATATCTTGTATAGTACTTACATTTTGCTTTGTAGCTATTTATATATTTATCATATCTTTGCCATTAACCTGTAGGTAACTTTAGGTGAAGGATCATTTTTTTCCCACTTTTGTATCCTCTATAGCACCTAGTACAATTAATATCTCCCATTATATCTGTGTTATCTTTTGTCCCTCATTTTTGAAGAAGACCAATGTCATCAAATAATGTATGCTATCTTTACCTGTTCACGAACTTGATTTAAGTGAGGCAGAATTGCACAAAATTGTCAGTCTAGCTCTCTCTTCTAGGACTCTCAAAGTCTGGTGGTAAGACAAAAGACAAGACCCTTGGCCATGACCTGGGATACAGTGGATGACCTTGGAATCTATGCTGTCTGACCAAGCTCTAAGAACTCCACAATACCTGCTTCAGTTGCCTTCATGGCTGCTGGAACAAATTGTTTGCACCCATTCATTCTGCTGCAGGGAAGTCTTCACATGCTTGGGGTGGACATCCTCCTAATTCACTGACGGATTTCAGTCTTTTCAGTTAGTAAGGAAAAGGTTTTGGAGAGGTTAAGTGATTTTCCAAAGCTAGTAAGTATCAGAATTAGCACTCAAAGCCAGGTTTTCTGATTCTAAGTCCCTCATTTTCCTACTCTACCATGCTGCTTCTTAGCAGGTACTTGGTAAATAGTGAATGAATGAATGGATGGATGGATGTCTTCCTAATTACAATGAAACTTCTTGAGGGAAGGTAGACCATTTCTTCAATTCTTTCGATTCCTCATATGTACTAGGTGCCAATACTTTGTACGTTCTTAGTAAATATTATTTGATGAACCAGCTGCTTACTACAGATAATCTACAGAGTGGATCTCCCCATACCTTTCAAGCCAGGGTCACTATTGCTGTTCCTTGAATAAGAGTTCCATCTTGGGAACTTTTTTGCATGTTGTCTTTCCCATAGACTGAGAGTTCCTTGAGAGTTAAGACATTCTTTTACCTTTCTTTTTATTGCCAAAGCTTAGCAGAGTTCCTAGAACATAGAAGGTACTTAATAAATGTCTATTGATTAACTATCCTTATGGACAACTGAAAATTTATGTGCAGGATGGATTAAAGTTTAGGTTCAGACACAAGTCAAACTAACCTTTGGAGCAAGTCCCTAGAGGACCTCAGTTTCCTCATCTGTAAAATAAGGTCCCCTCCAACTCTAAATCTATGAACCTAGGATCCATAGAGATGTTTTAGGTATCACAGCAAAGCTGTCTCAGAATGTTGACTCTTCCCAAGACATCCAGAAGAGGTCACTAGGTCACTAAATTTGAAACTTGCTCAGATGCCTGAATAAATCCTTATTAAGAAAAACCAATGGCTGACTTAATTTTTTAAATTTTTTTCCTCAATCACATGTAAAAATAATTTTCAATCTCCATTGTTTAAAATTTTGAGTTCCAATTTTTCTCTCGCCCTCCTTCCCTGAGAAGGCAAACGATCTGATATAGGTTATCTTTTTTTTAAAGCATATTCTGGAATTAAAGGTCTCATGAACTTGCTAACCCATAAATCATTTAAGTGCTGACTATGTTCCAGGCATATATATATATATATATATGATATAAAAACAAGAGTGAAACAATCGTTTCCCTCAAGGAACTTATATTCTATCGGAGGTAGACAACAGGAGGAGTGTGTGTGTGTGTGTGTGTGTGTGTGTGTGTGTGTCCACAAAACAAATGTGAAATAAATACATGTGAGCTATGGGAGAGGGTGGGGGGGGTATCAGGAAAGGATTCTATAAAAATTCATATTTGAACTAAGTTAAGATATTCTATGAGGAAGAGAAGAGTGCGCTTTTGAGGCACTGAAAAAGCACAGAGATGGGTGATGGATGACAATATTTATGGAACTGAGAGAAGGCTAGTTGGGCTGTGCCATAGAGGGTGGAAAGGAAAATAATGTATAATGAGGCTGGAAGAAATAGTTTGGGGGTTACATTAAGTTGTGAAGGACTTTAAAATCCCAAGGGAGGATTTTATATTTTATTCTAAAGGGAACAGGATTCCAGTAGAGTTTATTGAGTAACAGAGTGACATGGCTGAATTGGTACATAAGAAAAATCATTTTAGCTGCTGTGTGGAAGACGGAGAAATTTGAGCCAGGGAGGCCAATTCAGATGCTATTGCAATAGTTTAGGAAGGAGAGGAGGAGGGCCTGAGTGACTGAATATGTAGAGACAAAGGATCAGATGTGAGAAATATTGTGGAGGTGGAAATAAGATTTGGCATCTGATTGAATAGATGGGGGTGAGAGAGAGTGAGGAGCTGAGGAAAATGCTAAGGTTACAAACCTGGAAGATTGGAAGAGTGTTACTGTTCTGAGTGGCTGTAAGGAAGTTGGGTAGAGGGATGTAGGGGGAAAGATAATGAGTTCTATTTTGGACATGCTAAGGTTGAGCCGTCTTCTAGACATCCAGTTTGACATGTCCATTAGGCACTTAGTGATGTGGGACTGGAGCTCAGGGGAGAGACTCCGGTTATTTATAGTCAGAATCATTTCCCGAGGAATAATCAATAGGTGTTTCCTTGTATTTTTGTCTCAGGTAGGACTCCTTTCCATTAAAAAAAATTATTTATATACTTTTAGTTTACAACATTTCAGTTCCACAGTCCCTTGAGTTTCAGATTTTCTCTCCCTCCCTCTCCTTCCACCTTTCCCCCCCTGCCCCCCCCATGGTGGCATGCAATCAAATATAAGATCTACACATATCTTCACATTAAACATTAGTTAAGTTGTAAAGAAGGATTATAACCAATGGAGTGAACAATGAGAAAGAGGAAACAAAACAAGAAAAAGAAAGAGAGCAAGTAGTTTGCTTCAATCCGCATTCAGACTCTGTAGTTCTTTCTCTGGATGTGGATATCTATTTCCATCATGAGTCTTTTGGAGTTGTCTTATAACCTTGGATTGCTGAGAAGAGCCCAATCTATCAAAGTTAGTCATCACACATACGTTGTGTCTGTAGTTGTGTACACATTTCTCCTGGTTCTGCTCTTCTCACTCAGCATCAGTTTATATACATCTCTCCAGGTTATTGTGAAGTCCGTCTCCTCATTTCTTATAGCACAATAGTATTCCATTACATTCATACACCACAACTTGTTTAGCCATTCCCCAATTGATGAGCATCCCCTTGATTTTCAGTTCTTTGCCACCACAAAAAGAACTGCTATAAATATTTTTGTACATATGGGTCCTTTTCCCACTTCTATGATCTTTTTGGGATACAATGCTAGAAGTGCTATTGCTGGGAAAAGGGCATGCACTTATTTATAGCCCTTTGGGCATAGTTCCAGATTGTTCTCCAAATGGTTGAATTAGTTCACAACTCCACCAACAATACATTAGTGTTCCAATTTTTCCATGTCCTCTTCAGCATTTATCATTTTCCTGTTCTGTCATCTTAGCCAATCTCACCAGTGAGATGTGGTAACTGAGTTGTTTTGATTTGCATTTCTCTAATCAATAGTGATTTAGAGCATTTTTTCATATGCTTATAGATATCTTTAATTTCTTCCTCTGAAAACTACCTGTTCATATCTTTTGACCATTTATCAATTGGGGAATGCTTCCCATTTAAAAAAATCAAAACTCCCATTCACTATCTTTTCCTGCACATGCATTTATGTTCATATGCTATTTTATAGTCTCATATTGCTTTGATATTTCCTGTGTCAATTGTGATTTTCATAATTATCTTAGGACATAGGTAGGATGGGAATGATCGCTATTTTATAACTACGGGTTAGGAACCTCCAGACTAAATGACCTCTAGGTTTCCTTCCAGCTCCAAATCTGCTCATTTTCCAGAAGAGGAAAATAAGACCCAAAAAGGAGAAAGATACTTGTCCAAGTTTGTATATGCAAACTAGTGATGAATTTGGGACTAGAACTGCTAGTCCTTGACCTCTAAACCAGTATCATATGTTTAGAAAGAATATCTCGATCATGATCCCTAAACAGGCAAACCAGTAGCTTTGTACTCTCTGAGCTGTCAATCTAGTGTCTCCCAGATGTCCTGAAAACCTTAAAATGAGAAAGCTAAACAAAAATGTGGTCAAGGTGAAGACAGGTTGCTCTGCTAATAAGTCTTCCATGAAGCAAGGAACACAAGGAAAAACCCCAAAGGAGAAAGAGGTAGGGTGGGAAGGATTGTGGAAAGGGGGTAAGAAGAAAGAGACAAAAAAATGGTCTGGAAATCTTTGAAAGTTGCTCTAACCTGGGGGTGGAAGTGGGGCAGAAGTTAATGAATGGATAATTATGAACTCAGCTTTCCAATTGTTTTATCTTCTGAGTGGATGTTTCCATCACAAATGCCACATAGAAATGAGTTCAGAGTTGGCACTAGAGTGCACTGGCCCACTTCAGCCTCCTGAAACAGATGGCAATTAAAAAGAGAGCTTACAGCATTCACCCCTTTGGCAGTGACACCAGTATAATCATCCCCAAAATTCCTACTATGGATTAACTGAAGGAAATCATAGGATCACAGCTCAAGAGCTGGAAGGGACCTCAGAGATCATTTGATCCTACCCCTTCATTTTTTAAAATAATATTTTTTGCAAACTGTATATAAAAGACATTGTTACCATTCATTTAAAACAAAAATTTGAGTTACAAATTCTCTCCTTTCCCCCTCCCTGACACAGTAAACAATTTGATATCACTTACACATGTGCAATAATGCAAAATATATTTCTATATTAGTCAACGTTGTGAAAGAAAACAGATGAAAAAGCAAACACACAAAAAATAGAAAAGCAGCATGATTCAATCTTAATTCAGACTTCATCGGTTCTTTCTCTGGAGGGGAGTAGCATTTTTCATCATGAGTTCTTTGGAATTGTCTTAGATCATTGTATTCCTGAGAATAGTTAAGTTTTTTACAGTTGATTGTTGTACAATATTATTATTACTGTGTACAGTGTTCTCCTAGTTCTGCTCATTTCACTTCTCATCAGTTCACGTAAGTCTTTCCAGGTTGTTCTGAAAGAATTGGGCTCATCATTTCTTATAGCAAAATACTATTTCATTACAACATATGTGTGTATAATATATATGTATATATGTGTATATATAGATATATATCGACAACTTGTTTAGCCATTCCCCAATTGATGGGAATCCCCCCCAATTTCCAATTCTTAGCCACCTCAAAAAGAGCTGCTATAAATATTTTTGTTCAAAGAGGTCTTTTCCCCATTTCTTTGGAATATAGACCTAGCAGGGATATTGCTGGGTCAAAGAGTATGTGCAGTTTTTATAGACCTTTGGGCATAGTTCCAAATTGCTCTCCAGAATGCAACCTCTTCATTTTGCAGATGAGGGACCCGAGGCAGAGGAAGGTTGTGTTTTTTTTTTCCTTTTTTTTTGGTCTTTTTTAATTTGTTTACTTTTAGTTTACAAGATTCAGTTCCACAATCCCTTGAGTTTCAAATTTTCTCCCCTTCTCTCTTCTCCACCCCCACCCCCCCAACCAGGGCAGCATGCAATCAAGTATAACATCTGCAAATACTTCCACATTAGACATTAGTCAGGTTATAAAGAAGGATTGTAACGGATGGAATGAACAATGGGAAAGAAGAAACAAAAGCAAAAAAGAAAAAGAAAGAAAGCAGGTAATTTGCTTCAATCTACATTCAAACTCTGTTCTTTCTCTGAATGTAGACCTCTTTCTCCATCATGAATCTTTCAGAGTTGTCTTATAACCCTTCATTGCTGAGAAGAGTCCAGTCTATCAAAGTCAGTCGCTACACATTATTTTTTTGGACAGAAAAACACCAGAGGGCTTATTTTCAGGGGAGGGCTTATTTTAATGAACATTGACAGCAATTTGGTGATTAAAAGCAAATTGTAATTACAGTGATTACAAGCAAATCACTGGGGAAGAACAGGATGATGCGCTCACTGCTGCAGCTCTGATTGGTTGCAGCTCGGAGCAGAGCGCAGTGTGCGTTTCAGGGGGGTGGGGGGGACGGTGCATACAGAGGGTACCGTAATGTAGTGTGTAGCACAGGGGATCACCTTCACTACAGTGGCAATCTCAATAGGGCTTATTTTTGGGGGAGGGCTTATTTTAGAGGAATCTTACACAGTAAAGGGAGGGCTTATTTTCGGGATAGGTCTTTTTATCGGGGAAACACAGTACGTTGTGTCTGTAATTGTGTACAGATTTCTCCTGGTTCTACTCTTCTCACTCAGCATCAGTTCGTATAAGCCTCTCCAGGTAAATATGAAGTCCATCTGCTCCTCATTTCTTATAGCATAATAGTATTCCATTGCATTCATATACCACAACTTGTTTAGCCATTCCCCAACTGATGGGCATCCCCTTAATTTCCAATTCTTTGCCACCACAAAAAGAGCTGCTATAAATATTTTTGTATATATGGGTCTTCCTCCCATTTCTACGATCTCTTTGGGATTCAACCCTAGAAGTGGTATTGCTGGGTCAAAGGGTATGAAATTAGTTATAGCCCTTTGGGCAGAGTTGCAGATTGCTCTCCAGAATGGTTGAATCAGTTCACAACTTCACCAACAATGCATTGGTGTTCTAATTTGCCCACATCCTCTCCAGAATTTGTCATTTTCCTGTTTTGTCATCTTAGCCAATCTGACTGGTGAGATGTGGTACCTCAGAGTTGTTTTGATTTGCATTTCTCTAATCAATAGTAATTTAGAGCATTTTTTCATATGCTTATAGATATCTTTAATTTCCTCCTCTGAAAACTGCCTATTCATATCGTTTGACCATTTATCAATTGGGGAATGACTTGTATTCTTACAGATTTGACTCAGTTCTCTGTATATTTTAGAAATGAGGCCTTTATTAGAGACATTGGTTGTAAAAATTCTTTCCCAATTTTCCACTTCCCTCTTAATCTTGGAAACATTGGCTTTATTTGTACAGAAGCTTTTCAATTTAATGTAATTAAAATTATCCATTTTGTATTTTATAATGCTCTCTAATTCTTGTTTGGACATAAAGTCTTCCCTTCTCCATAAATCTGACAGGTAAACTATTCCTTGCTTTCCCAGATTGCTTACAGTATCAGCCTTTATACCTAGATCATATACCCATTTAGATTTGATTTTGGTATATGGTGTTAGATAATGGTCTGTGCCCAGTTTCTGTCATACTATATTCCAGTTTCCCCAGCAGTTTTTGTCAAATAGTGAGTTCTTATCCCCAAAACTGGGGTCTTTGGGTTTATCAAACAGTAGATTACTATAGTCATTGACTGCTGAGTCTTGTGTACCCAATATATTCCATTGATCCACTTCTCTATTCCTCAGCCAGTACCAAGTAGTTTTGATGACTGCTGCTTTATATAATTATAATTAAAATATGGTATACCTAGTCCACCTTCCCTAGCATTTCTTTTCATTAATTCCCTTGATATTCTTGACCTTTTGTTCTTCCAAATGAATTTTGTTACTATTTTTTTCTAGCTCTATAAAGCAAATTTTTTGGTAGATTGATTGGTATAGCACCAAATATGTAATTTAATTTAGGTAAAATTGTCATTTTTATTATATTATCTCAACTCAGCCATGAGCAATTGATATTTTTCCAATTAGATCTGACTTTATTTGTGTGAAACGTGTTTTGTAGTTGTGTTCATAGAGGTACTGGATTTGTTTTGGCAGGTAGATTCCCAAATATTTTATATTGTCTACAGTAACTTTAAATGAGATTTCTCTTTCTATCTCTTGCTGTTGGATTTCATTAGAAATATATGGGAATGCTGAGGATTTATATGGGTTTATTTTATATCCTGCAACTTTGCCAATTTTATTATCTCAAGTAGTTTTTTACTTGATTCTCTAAATATAGCATCATATCATCTGCAAAGAGTGATAGCTTAGTCTCTTTTTTGCCTAATTTGGTTCCTTTGATTTCTTTTTCTTTTCTAATTGCTACTGCTAACATTTCTAGTACCAGATTGAATAAGAGGGGTGATAATGGACATCCTTGTTTCACCCCTGATCTTATTGGAAATGCTTCTAGCTTATCCCCATTACATATAATACTTGCTGATGGCTTTAAATAGATGCTACCTATTATTTTAAGGAAGACTCCATTTATTCCTATACTTCTTAGTGTTTTTAATAGGAATGGATGTTGTATTTTGCCAAAAGCCTTTTCTGCATCTATTGAGATAACCATGTGGTTTCTGCTAGTTTTATTGTTGATATGATCAATTATACTGATGGTTTTTCTAATATTAAACCATCCTTGCATTCCTGGAATAAATCCTACCTGATCAGAGTGTATTATTCTTGTGATAAGTTGCTGTAGTCTTTTTGCTAATATTTTATTTAAAATTTTTGCATCTATATTCATGAGGGAAATTGGTCTATAATTTTCTTTGTTATAACTCTTCCTGATTTAGATATCGATACCATATTTGTGTCATTAAAAAAAAATTGGTAGGACTCCTTCACTAATTTTCCAAATAGTTTGTAGAGTATTCGAATCAATAATTATTTAAATGTTTTATAGAAGTCGCTAGTAAATCCATCTGGCCCTGGAGATTTTTTTCCCAGGGAGTTTGCTGATTGCTTGTTTGATTTCTTTTTCTGAGATAGGGTTATTTAAGTAATTTACTTCCTCTTCAGTTAATCTGGACAATTTATATTTTTGTAAATATTCATCCATTTCACCAATTGTCAAATTTATGTGGATACAGTTTGGCAAATAATTCCTAATTATTGTTTTAATTTCCTCTTCATTGGAGGTAGATTTACCCTTTTCCTTTTTGATACTCATAATTTGGTTTTCTTCTTCTTTTTTATCATATTGACTAAGGGTCTATCAACTTTATTGTTTTTTTTTTTCATAAAACCAGCTCTTAGATTTATTTATTAATTCAATAGTTTTCTTAGTTTCAATTTTATTAATCTTTCCTTTGGTTTTCATTATTTCTAATTTAGTGTTTAATTGGGGATTTTCAATTTGTTCTTTTTCTAGCTTTTTCAATTTCATGCCCAATTCATTGACCTCCATTTTCTCTAATTTATTCACATATGCACTCAGGAATATAAAACTTCCCCTAAGAACTGCCTTTGCTGCATCCCACAAGTTTTGGTATGTTGTCTCATTATTGTTATTCTCTTGAATGAAGTTACTGATTGATTCTATAATTTCTTGTTTGACCTACTCATTCTTTAGGATTAAATTATTTAGTTTCCAGTTAGTTTTTGGTCTTGTGGCCCTTTATTGCAAATGATTTTTATTGCATCATGATCTGAGAAGGATGCATTTAATATTTCTGCCTTTTTTGCACTGAATTGTGAGGTTTTTTATTCCCTAGTCGATTTTTGTGTATGTGCCATGTACTGCTGAGAAGGTATATTCCTTTTTATCCCCATTCAGTTTTCTCCAGAGATCTATCATATCTAACCTCTCTAAAATTCTATTCACCTCCTTAAGTGTTTTTTCTTTATTTACATTAGAGGCAGTATTTGAAACCTGGTCTTCTGACTCTAGTGTCCAGGTTCTTTTCACTGTTCCACACACTGCCTCTTAATGGGGATGTTTAGCCTGGCAAAGAAGTCAGGGAAATATAATAGCTGTAATCAAGTATTTGAAGGGTCATTTCATGAAACATGGATTAACCTTGTCCTGGTTGGCCCAGGGCTTTGGAAGTAAAGGGTGAACATTGCAGAGAAAGATTTAGGTTTAAACTTTTTAAAAATTAGGACTCAGAAGTAGTGTGAATTCCTCTTGGTGGCAGTGAGTTCTACATCACTGAAGAACATCAAATGGACATTGGATGCCAGGAATGTTGTAGAGGGGATTTCATAGTTTAAAAAAAAACCCAACAACAGAAAATAGCTTGTCTTTCTACAGTGCTTTTAAGGTTCACAAAGCACTTTACAAATTTCTCATTTGGTCTCCTAACAACACTGAGAGGTAGGTGATATTATCATTCCCATTTTACAGATGAGGAAACTGAGGCAGACTTATGTTAAGTGATTTGCTCAGGCTCTGAGGTTAAATTTAAACTTGGGTCTTTCTGACTGGAGGTATAGGTGCCACCTGTAACTAAATGTATTGAGCCTCATAGACTCCAAGGTCCCTTGCAACCCTGTGGTTCTGGGATTCTACACCCACGTATCTATCTATCTGCACTCCAGTTTCCATCATTCACACTAAAAAGTAGGTAGTACTAAAAAACAAATCATCCCCCAATTTTTCCTGTTTCATGACAAAAAATCAGTGTATTGTCTTTCTCATAACGTTTTGCTCAAGCTAATGATATCATGTTCACTGTTTTATTTCTAAAGGATAGTGGCTGGGTGAGTGGTAGAGAAAGGCATTACCAGAAGTGTGCTAGATGATCAGGAGACACCAGCCTAGGATTCAAATCAATGCAGATAACCCATAGGGTAGCTTTGCCATTCAAGGTTATTGAAGAGTTAACTGTAGAAAGGTATTTATATCAACAATTAATCACTGCATGAGGCACTGTTCTAAGTTGTAGAGACTCAAATACAGTGCATGAAATAATTCCTGTTTACAATGTCATGGTGCAAATTAGTGGGAGAACTGAGTTAGAATGCAGTTTAGTGAATAGATACCAAGAAGATAAATCCTGAATGTATTCTCTGTGGACTTGTCATAGAATCTCAGGAGTGGGAACAACTTCCAAGGTCATCCAATTCAACTCATTCCTGAATAAGAACTCCATCTTTACAACAGTCCTCAAAGATGATCATCCAGTTTTCATTTGATACTGGGGAACTCATTATCTTTCAAAGTAGCCCATTCTACTTTCAGATAGCTCTAATAGTTAGGAAATTTGTCTTTATATCAAGGCTTTAACTGGCTTGGTGAAGCTACCGCCAACAGATCCTAGATGTGCCCTGAGGCACAGCTAGGTAAAGGAAAAAAGCACAACAAAATGAATCTAACTCCTTTTCCTGGTGCCAAGCCTTCAAATACTTGAAGATGGGAGTGTGCTGGTAAATGTTTAACAATCAGCTTGGGGTGGAGGAGGGAAGATACAAAGAATATTCTTTGAAGTTTAACTTGTATTATTAACATTTTCTCTACCCCCTTCTTAAGACTAGACAACCAACAAAATAATAAATCAAACCTTTGGGGATTTCTATGGTAAATTTAGAATGCTCACACTGAAAATTTAACAATTGCCTCCTCACCAAGATAACAATCCTGTATCTCACAAGTTTTCTTTTCTCTAGAGCAAACACAGTAGGTCATTGTGGGGTTGATGGTTGACAGGCACAGGGTAGAACATGGTGGGAAAATTGGTAACATGTTGGCCAAAGTATTGGGGGCTGTGCAGACATTTGGACTGGATCTCTAAAATTCCCTTTGATTTTATAGTATGCATAATTTAGTAAATGAGAGCAAAAGGTCCTTCCCTTCCAATTACTGGTCACACATAGTTTCTCTTCCAATTTTTCCCATACATTGAAGGTACAGCTCTGCGGTCCCTAGTCTGCTTGAAAGGGAGACCTGGTACATTAGAAATACATTTACTTGTGAGTGCACTGAATTTGCAAGTTAGTGAATCTGGATTCAGATATGGACTCTGCTATTTTACTGTTGATGTGACCTTTGGCAAGTCACTTGACTTCTCTTGGCATTAGTTTGCTCACCTATAAAATGGGGGCTGTTATATTCAATAATAGTTAAGGTTGCTCCCTACCATCTCTAAACCAGAAAGATTCAAAAAAAATTTTTAAAAATGAGTAGGTTATTTATTTACATAGCAAAAAGATGGCTTCCTCTCACAAGATGATTTGTTGAGTTTGTTTTTTTTTAATTTTTTATTTAAAAGCAATCAGAGTTAAGTAACTTGCTCAAGGTTACACAGCCAGTTATTTTTATGTGGGTGCTGAGTATCTGAGGCCAGAACTGATCCCAGGTCTCCTGAAGCTGAGGCCGGCACTCTTACTCACTGCGCCACCTGGCCGCCTCTGTTGAGTTTATTTTAAATAGTGAGGTCTTACTGCATTTGGAATAGAGTTCTGTTGACAGACTTTAAATGCAGACCAAATTTTCAAGGACAAGACAGGTGTGTACAAACAGACCCATCTATCTAAAGCAAATGAAATCAGAGGTTTTTGGTGTGGGTCTTTTTTTCTTCTTCTTACTAGCTTGGGAATTGTATATTCCAGGCCAGGGAAATTCAAACTGCTCAACAATAAAAGATAAGCAAAGAAATCACCAGAAGACTCGAGACCATGATTGCATCTCTGACCTCTCATAATAATAAGGAAACAAAGCTTCATTTGAGATAGCAGAGCAGCTTCCTGCTTTGTGGCAATTTCTGAATGAGGGATTTCAGAACAGTGAGGATAACTCTGAATCTTTTTCTTTAAAATTTCTTTGGATAGCTTTTGTTTTTCATTGCCTCAATTTCTCCCATTATCCTTACCCTTACCCTTTGAAGAGAACCATTACCTAGAACAAAGGATTTTTTTTAATGAATTAAAGAGGAAGAAAAAACATTTTTTTTAATAGCAAAATCAAACATCATCAAAAATGTACAAAAAAATGTAATGTTCCATACCCATGGAACTTTTGCCATTGCAAAGAAACTAGGGAGGTAAATCCCCAAATCTCTTTGGGGCCCTGTTTGTTCTTTGTAATTTTGCAATGTTCACTTTCAGTTCATTGGTCGTTGTTACTCTTTCCACTTATATTATTGTAGTCACTGTGTAAATTGTTTTCTTGGCTCTGTTTCATTCTTGCGGAAGTTTTTCCATGCTTCTTTGTATTCATCTCATTCATTGTTCCTTCTTGAACAGTAATATTCCATTATATTCATGTACCACAATTTGTTTAGCCTTTCCCCAAATGGTAAGCAACTACTTTGTTTTCAGTTCTTTGCTACCTACAAAAAGTTCCATTATTAAGATTTTGGTGTACATTTCTTTTCAATGGTCACCTTTTTTGCCTAGTAGTAAAATCTCTGGATTGAAGGGTATGGACATTCTGGTCACTTTATTTGTAAAATTCCAATTTGCTTTCCAAAATGGTTATACTGATTCTGAGCCAACGATGGGTGAGTATGCCTGTCTTCCTGCAACCCCTCCAACATTGACTATTCCCATTTTTTTATTCTTTGCCAATTTGCTGGATGTGAGGTAAAAACTCAAAGAGTTATTTTGGTTTCCATTTTTCTTATGAGTGATTTGGTGCATTCTTTCATATGGTTATTAAAATGTGCAGTTCTTTTGAGATTTCTTGGTCCCTCTCTGACCATTTATCTAACAGCTTTTGATCATATATGTATATATGACATATGTGTGTATCTATGTATATATAAATATATATAGGCATAGTTATATGTCCCTGTGGGATAATTGTCTATATATTGGACACCAAAACATTATCTTAGAAATTTGATACGAAGAATTTTTTCCCCATTTGATCACTTCCCTTCTTTTCCAAGGTACATTAAATTTTGTTGGTGCAGAAGATTTTTCCATTTCATGTAATCAGTTATCTATCATATGTCTTATAATTGCCTCTAACTTTTGATGAGTGCAGTAGATAAGAGCACTGAGCTTGAAATCAAGAAGACCTGAGTTCAAATGTGATCTTAGATGCTTACTAGCTGTGTTAACCCCCAGCAAGCTGCTTAACCCTGTTTGCCTGTTTTTTGATCTTTAAAATGGGGAGAATGATAGCATCTACCTCACAGGGTCATTGTGAGGATCAAATGGGATATTTACAAATCACTTGGCATGTGGAAGGCACTTTACCAATGCAAGTTGTTATTACTAACATAGCTGTGAAAGGGATGCAATTTGCCTCTCTAATTTTTTTTTAATGGTATCATCTCCAATGCTAAGGTCATGTATTTTTTTCTAATTTATTGTAAAATACACTGTGAGATATTTTTGTTGTAGTTGTTAGACATGTCCGACTCTCCATGACCCCATTTGAGATTTTCTTGGCAAAGATACTGGAGTGGTTTGCCATCTGTTTCTTCAGCTCATTTTACAGATGGGGAAACTGAGGCAAACAGGGTTATGTGACCTGCCCAGGGTAACACAGTTATTATCAGATGCCAGATTTGAACTTAAGTCTGACTCCAGGTCCAGTGTTTCATCTACTGTGGTTTAAGCCTAATTTCTGCCAGATTGCTTTCCAGATTTCCAAGCAGTTTTGCTCCAATAAGGAGTTTTATCTTAAGTAACTTATGTTTTCTGGTTTGTCAAACAGAGTCTTGAGTTCCATTGTTTCTGCTTCTCCTTTATCTTATGCTCCTGTCCTTTAAACCATTGATTTGCCCCTCCTTTTTGACCAATACCAAATTGTTCTGTTGACTACTACTTTATAATATAGTTTGATATCTAGAAATGTATATTGTGTATGTTTCTGTAAAAGTTACGTGAGGTGCTGAGAAAAACATATATTCTTTAGCAGGCCTATTTAGAAGATGACTTCTCTTTTAAATCCTATTTCCTTAGCAATTTGTTAATTTTATGTTTTTGTTTCAGATATCTTTGTTAGATTTTTCCAAAACCAGAGAGAGGTATTAAAATCTCCTAATATTATTATATCACTATGTGTTTTTATAATTCAAGTAATTTTTTTTCTTTACTAATTTAGATGCTAAGGTATTTAAAGCATGTGAGTTTAATATTGATAATGGTTTATTGTCTAGGGTTCCTTTTCAGCATAATTTATTTCCCTTGTTTTATTTTTTTACATTATGAATTTTTGCTTTTGTTTTGTCTGACAACATGTATTGCAGCTCCAGACTTTTTTTTAATCTATCTGATTATATTTTATTCTGACCCCCTCCATTTTATTCAGTGCATTTCTTTATTTTTTAGGGGTGTTTCTTATAAGTAGCAACATATTTTAGGGTTTTGTTTTCTTATCCAATCTTTGATAAACCCAACTCTATTCCCATAGGCTCTCCTCCTCCCCCTCAAATGTTCACCTCTTTCTCTAATTTTGGAGTTATTTGTATTTTAATACTCCTGTTTTCTTTCTTTTACCTATTTATCTAATTCTTTTCCTCTTTTCCCTTTAGTTAAGTCAATAAAATTCTCTTTCTATCCCCTCCTCCATTTTCTTGTGTCTTTTTCATTTTCTGGTTGTCCCTAGAAGATCGGAGTCCCCTTATCTATTGGTAGGATGCTGTCCATGGAGACAAAATGCTCTGAGGTAGTGGTCTCTTTGAGCAGACCCCTGAAGACTATGACCATTGTAAAGTCTCTATCTACTATCATAGACTATATCTCTCCTGCCGTGGGAATGTCCTTCAGTAGAACCCTCTTCTCACCTCTGAATTAAGATTTCTTCATCTTTTCTCCCAATTCCAGTTCTTCAATTCATTGTCTCATCAGTTGTCTTCTTGTCCCTCTTCTCCCTGAGAGACAATCATGGTTATTTTTCTATTCATTGATTACCATTGACCATTGATTAGGGTACAGTATACATTGTATACACTATCTCCTCTTTATGCAACATCCCATATTTCACTTTAGTTCCTTTCCTACCCCGCCAAAAAAAAACCCCAAACATGAATTCACTTGTAGGCCAGGCAGGTATTGTGAAGCTTAGCCCACAGTGTTTCAGGACTTCCTCCACCATCATTTCTATTTAAGTTCCACTTTCATCTTTGTCTCCTTGTGTGCCTTTAGAAAGAAATGTCTTAATGGTTTCTCTATTTTGTTGTGGCTATTGCTTTTTGGCTCTTTATATAGCTCTCTCTTTCTACTCCCCTCACCTTTTCCTGCGGGGCAATTTTGTTTCTTCTACAGTATTTAGCTTGTACTTTAGTTATCTGGGTGTTTGCAAAGGAAGTGATCTCTCATGTCTATTTTTTTATGGTAGAGTATGAATTTTTTAAACAATGCCTCTTTTCTAGAATAACCATATTTTTAAATTGATGACTAGGCTCAGGTTTGCAGAATTTGTTGCCTTGGGCTGAATCCTGAGCTCCTTTGCTCTTTGGAACACATTATTTCATTATTTTCTGTGGTTTCTGGTGAATGCTGAATAGTCTTGTTATTTGAATTTCTTTTATGTTTATAGGTCTTTCCCATGGTGGAGTGTTAATGGCATTATTTAATTTAATTTAACCACTATGTGTTTTGGAGCTTGCAGCTTAGGGTTTCTCCCTCACTGCCCTCCCTGACATGGGTGATACATATATTCTTTTGTTTGGCACTTTTCTGTATTCAGAAGCTCTGGATAGTTTTCTTCTATTATCCTTGCATCACGGTTTCCAGGCTAGTTCTTTAACCAATGTGCCACACAACCTTAATAGAGGAACACCAATAATACCAGAGTAACTCCATGTATGTTGAAATTCCAATCTCACTAAATTACACAAATTCCTAGCACACTTTCTGGAAACATTCTTTGCTCCATGTGAAAGTAGATAAGAGGATCATTTAAGTGGCAACTGAATACTTGGCAGATTGATATAACAAATATTGTTAGAGCCAAAGAGGCTCTGCAAATAACAAGACATGAAAAATTTCAAGATTTCATAATGAGTAAGAGGCTTTGCTATATGAATTCAGTCCTAAGGCCAAGGTTTGGTAAGCAAAAAGTGAATGTTTCCATTCATTCTGCAACCTAAGTGCCACTGTGGCAGGTAGGAAGGAAGGACTTAGGAAGTTAGGAAGGCCAAGTTGATTCTTAAAATAAATTTTGGCAGTTATTTTTAAGGATATTTTATGAAACAAACTTAATTTATATTGCAGAATCAGATCTAGTAAACTTCTCTTTCCCCAGATGTTATTATGAACTTCCCAGGTGATCAGAACCCAGGCAAAGTATTAGTCTCATGGAAAAATAATTTTAGAAAAACGTTTCTTTTTTAAAAATGGAGGGGCAGCTAGGTGGTGCAATGAATAGAGCACCAGCCCTGGAGTCAGGAGAACCTGAGTTCAAATCCAGCCTCAGACACATACTAGCTGTGTGACCTTGGGCAAGTCACTTAACCCCAATTGCCTTGCCTTCTCCCTTCAAAAAAATGGAATAAAAATTGGACAGTTAGCCTGAGTTGCAGGGCTGTCATTGAACATGTACACATCTGATAGCATTTCAGTAGGAATTCCTTTCTCTGCTTAGTAAGCAAGCCTATTATAACATGGATCTCCTGGTATATCAAATATCCTACATAAAAAGCTTCCTTTGACTAAGGGGCAGCCAATCATTATCTATAATTTCCCTGTTGATGAGTATGCATTAGAGATGTCATTTCAATTATTCAAAAGGATACTGGAAAGTTCCAAACTGTAGAATGTTTGTTTTTCCTCAGATGCTGACTACTGAAACAGAACAGGCTAAAATGTGAATTATAAATTCTGGATGAGTTCAAACTTAAAAAAAAAAAGGCAAAGCCTTCATTTTGGTGGTGAGCTAATTTAGAGACAATGGAACAAGTACAAATTACAGTTTTATTCAAGACTACAGCAGGATTTTACATAAGTTTTAGTGGTTTTGACAGCGCTACTTTTGAAGAGAGTAAAGGAACCCACAAAAAACAGAAATATAGTAAAACAAATGTACACAGGAAGATCAGGCATCCAGATGTGTGAGAATCATGCATAAAAAAGAGTGGTCTGTGGTTCCTGTAACTGGGGCCTGCTTTAGAACATGTAGTTTTTGTGTTTACCACTTAATACTAGAGAGGTCTTCTGCTCATTCATCCCCACATAATTTACATAAATGTGCAGAGTTCTTAACATAGTAAAGCAACAATAACAAAATCTATCTCCTTTGAAGACCACACCAAGAAAAAAGAATTAAAATTTACCATATTAGTGAGTCTAAAATAGGTTATCAATGTTAGATAATTCTCACTGATCAGGCCCATTAGTGGAAAACAGGCAATACCTGGAATCAAAGCTGAAGGCAAGAGGTTGTTTCATTATTAAAAATATCAACATGAAAGACAAGTGAATGAAGTGACAGTGTCAATCTTAATATAAGACATTGATAAAAGGTTAAGACAAGAAACAATAACATGCTAAACATACTACCACCATGACATTGGGCTGAGACTGGAACTGTGCATTCTAGACTTATGACTTTCAATCCCATAATGTTCAAAAATTTTATAGGAAGAAAAGGAAAAGTGTGTTGAAAGATAGGAGTATAAATGAATCAATGCATCTAACTACACAATTTAAAGCAAATTTCACATGTGAAGATAGTTAATACTGAAGCTAAACTACATCATCTTGACCACTGGACATCAAATAGGCAATGAGCATTCAATTTAATTCTTCATAATCTTCAAGGATTTTCAACAGATGGTTAACCCAACCCCATGAATACTGACCTGATACAGAGGTATCCCCATATGCAATATTATTCAAAGGATCCCTGAAGTAATGGTGGCAAAGGCAGAGGGAGAGTTAGGTCTCCATAAACGCTAATGAGGTCAAAAGAATTTTTACATTACTAGTTCACTACATTACATCAAGTGTCTGAAGCAGCATTGAATTTATAGATACAGGTTGGCAGGCAAGTTTTGAATCTGTAGTCTTAAAAAATTGGCAATTACTCGACATAATAAAACCACTGGAAGAGGTATAATGTTTATCAGTATGTGGAATGTTGACTGCTGGTTGCAGAGATTTGCAACCCAGATGAATGAATAACTGCATAGATGTCTTCTCAATTAAATTCTTTAAAAAATTTACAAAAACCTAAGGTTTCCATTTAAAAATAAGTACATTATGCCACAATGAAACATGGCAAAAAAAAGTAGTCTGACTTCTGTCCATGATTCTTCACAAAGCTAATGAAGTGGTAGAAATTATTTTTAAAAAGAAAAAAAGAATTTGTTATTGCACTTAAGCACTGACTTCTTACATTTTGAGTTACTTAGAAAATCCATGCAGTAAAATTGGTAAGATTAAAATACAAAATTCTCACTTGTAAATATTCATTGGCCATTCTACATAGAGTATTTCATGAGGTGGAATGGAATAGACAGTTAATACAGTATCTTATTTGCTGAGGAGAGGAACCCACCCAACACAGATCATAATTTCAGTTCACAGTAATTGTATTTTTAAAAAAATCTAGCAAAGTCAGTGCAGTTTTTTTTTTTTTTCTGTGCAATTGTCTACTTCTCCTATCCCCAATTCCACAACTGCAGTAATACTGGCTTGGAGACTTAGCACAGGTTGGATCATAAGTGTCGGATAAAGTCTGTAGGACTTCGGTAAAGGTATTTCCAAATGGCATAATAATGTACTGCTGCTGCTGTGGCCACGAAAAGGTGCCAGATGGCGTGGGCGAATGGAATGATGCCATCACTTTTGAAGAACACGACTCCCAAGCAATAAATTAAGCCTCCACAGGCGAGTTCTTGTAGCCCATCAGTGTTATTCTGTCAGAGGAAGGAGAAAAAGTTCTGACATTAATTACTGTGATAGTAGAAACTACCTGGAATTATTTAAAAGCTATTGAACGTCTATATATCCAAAAGCTTTGAATTAAGAATTCTGGCTTCATTACTCACTAACCCAGGTCTACTCTGATTTCACTCTGCAATCTTGGTTCCCATCTGATGAAGCCTGGATCTGTTTTTGTACAGCAAATACAAAGTAATGCTCTTGTGGTCCACTTCACATGTTCCTTGCTCCAGCCAAACTAAATTTATTATCACTTTTATATGCCTTGTGCCTTCCATACCCCAATGCCATTGCTTCAGCTGCTACCTCTGCCTACTGAATTCCTACCAATCCTTTTAAGTCTAGCTCAAATGCAACCCCTTCCCAGAAACCGTCCCTCTTCCACTGGTTGCTGATGATCTTTGCTTTGTTGTACCTCTCAACAATGACAACAACAAAAACCAATATCTCAAACCACTTCCAAAACATACAAAAAAGTGTGTAGCTATTATTAACTCACAACTAGACTGTGATTCTAACAACAGCATAGGACATTTGTACAAAAATATTTATAGCAGCTCTTTTAGAGGTGGCAAAGAGTTTGAAATTGACAGGATGCCCATAATTGGGAAATGGATGAACAAATTGTGCTATATGATTGTGGTGAAATTCTGTTGTGCTATGGGAGATGAACAGGCTGCTCTTGGAGAGACCTGGAGAGACTCACATGGAATGGGCAGGAAGCAGAATCAGGAGAATGTTGTGCTCAGTGACAGTGGCATTTAGTGATGATAAACTGTGAATGACTTGGCTATTCTCACTGGTGCAGTGATTCAGCACTGTTCTGAGGGACTTGTGATGAGGGATGCTATCTGTCTCCAGGGTGGGGAACTGATAGAATCTGAGTGCAGTGCAGATTTTGGCATGCTTCTTTTTTTTTTTTTTTTTGCTTCATTTTTCTTGCTTCTTTCTTTCAGTCTGTTTTCTATCACAGCAGGACTGGTATGGAAATGTTTTGCATGGCTGCATATGTGTAGCCTTTTCAATGAGGGGGCAGAGGAGGGATAGAATTTTTAACTCAAAATTTTAAAAAATGAATATTAAAAATTGTTTCTACAATATAAATGGGGAAAAATAAAATATTAAATATTTTAAAAGAAAAAAATAAGAGTAGAGGACAGTATTTTATCTAAACTTAGTCTCTTTCCAACATGCTACATAGTGCTTTCCCCAAGTAGACATTTAATAGATATTGCTGAATTATATTTTGTTTTCTGAGAAATTTATACCACCTGGAAAAACTTGTCTCAACAGACACTAGTATCCATTTTAAATAAAGCACCATCCTCCATGTTTACCAATACTTCCAAAACCAGCTTTTCTTCTATCCCCTACAGCAGGCAACATTAACAGACCTCCTGTAAATAACACCGTGGACTTTGTTCTGATCAAACATCCTACCTACACTGCTTACTGGACTTCACATGGCTTTCCTTCTGGCTAATCTCAAAACTGGTATACAATAGGATGCCTCTTCCCCTTTTTGTCTGTTAATAAAGTCCGTGTTCTATTAATCCATGGCAACTAGATCAGGGAGTAGGGTGGTCTACTTAGTCCTAATTTTGATTTAGCACACATAACTGAATATATCATCTACAGATCCCCTGCTTCTCAAAGGATTTAAATACAACTTTAAAACCATACCAAATATTTCTATTAGGGTTCTTTTTTTTGGATGAATTCAAAGACACTGTAGGAAACTGTATTATACCATAGGATCAGCAATATGAACACCAACCATTATATGGAAATGCAGTGGAGATTTCTGGTTGACAGTTCTAGATACAGTTACTGCACGTGGAGTAGATTATATGAATTGTGATTGTAAAAGAAAATTTCTACCATAATGATTGCCACCTTTGTACGTGTAGTTTGCCCCAGCTTGCTGCTTTAGGTGTCCTACTGGCTCTTTCAAGGCAGATTCATAACAGATTTGTTTGTTTCCCCTCTAACCTTCAACCTCAAATGACATGTACTCAGGATGGATTAAATGCTTCTACAAACTCAGGAGTTCAAAGGGATATCTTTTTAAAACTCTATAACATATAGACCATACATTCTTCTAAAACCACCCCAGCAAAACATTCTGAGGAAGAGGCATCGTGTGCCAGGAGAATCAACCACCACCTTAATCACCATCACCACTCAGACCCTGGTGGAAATAGCTTAGGACCCTGAACCAATGAGCATTGGTAATAGCATTCAGTGCCCTCAGACATCATCCTGGGCAGTAACCCCTATGGAGATATGGCCTAGTAACTTCCTACAGATGCTACAAGCCACAGCTACTGAAGACCTGGAAGAGAAAGTTCTTGCCACCAAAGCTCTTAGCACTGTCAAGTGGTTCAACATCACATTGGATTGATTAGAGTGGACATGTCTTTCACAGTTGATCATCATTGTAACATTGCTGTTATTGTACACAATTGTCTCCTGGTTCTTCTCACTTCACTTTGCATCAGTTCATACAGTTCTTACCATGGTTTTCTGAACTCCCTCCCTTATCATTTCTTGTAGCACATTGGTATACCATCATAATCATATGCCACAACTTCAGTTATTTCCCAATTAAGCATCCCCTAGACTTCCAATTCTTTGTCACCACAAAAAGAGCTACTACAAATATTTTTGTACACTTAGGTCCCTCTTTTTCTTTGATCTCTTTGGGATACAGACCTAGTAGTAGCATTGCTGGATCAAAGAATATGCACAGTTTTATAGTTCATTGGGCATAGTTCTAAGTTGTTCTCCAGAACAGTTGAACCAGTTCACTATTCTACCAGCAGTTCATTAGTATATCTATTTTTCCTTTATCCTCTCTAGCATTTGTCATTTCTGATAGGTGTGAGGTGGTACCTTTAAGAGTTGTTTTAATTTGCAATTCTCTAATCAATAGTGACAAACTCAGAAGTCAATAATATGAAAACAGCTTCCAAGAAAGCCTCAAATAAAAATATTAATCAGACCCAAAACCAACAAGAATTCCTAGAAGAGTTAAAGAAAGAAATAAGAATGGTTCAGGAAAAACTGGGAAAAGAAGTGAGTGATAAAAAGAAAATAACGAAAAGGAAATTAACAGCTTGGTAAAAGAAAAAAAATATGAATATAACACCTTCAATAGAATTGGCCAAATGGTAAAAGAGGAACAAAAATCTACTTATGAGAAGAGCTCCTTAAAAAAGCAGAATTGGCCAAATAGAAAAAGAAGTAAAAAAACTTACTAAAATCTCTTAAAAATTAGAATTGGGCAGGTGGAAGCTAATGATTCCATGAGACATCAAGAAACAATAAAACAAAGTCAAAAGAAAGAAAAAATAGAAGAAAATATGAAATATCTTATCAGTAAAACAACTGATCTGGAAAATAGAATGAGGAGAGATAATTTAAGAATTATTAAACTACCTAGACCTTATATTCCAAGAAATCATCCAGGAAAACTGCTCTGATATCTTAGATCCAGAGGATAAAACAAACTGAAAGATTCCACCAATCACCTCCTCAAAGACCACCATCCCACAATGAAAACTCCCAGGAATATTACAGCCAGAAAGAAACTACTCAGATGTTGTGAAGCCAAAGTCAGGATCACACAAGATTTAGAGGCTTCCACATTAAAGTTGTGGAGGGCTTGAAATAAAATATTCTAGAAAGCATTTACAATGAGGGGAAAATGGGTGGGTGGGTGGCGGGCAATGCTTGAACTTACTCATCAAAATTTGTTCAAAGAGAAGAATACACATGCACACACACAGTTGTGTATGGAAATATAACTTCCCAATAGGGAAATAGAAGGGGAAGTGGATAAAAGAAAAGATGTATGCACGGAGGGGTGCAGGAGGTGAATAATAAAAAAGAGGGCATAGAAGAAAATGGGATGTATGGAAATACATAGTAATGACAACTGAATGTGAATGGGATGAATTCTCATAAAATGATAGCAGACAGCAAAATGAATTAGAAACTAGAATCCAACATCTTGTTTATAAGAGACACACTTAAAACAGAAACATACAGAATTAAAATAAAGTTTGGTTGAGAGGAGAATCTGATATACTTTGGTTGAAGTAAAAAGGGCAGGCGTAGCAATCATGATTTCAGACAAAGCAAAAGCAAAAATACACCCAATTAAAAAAGATTATTAAGGAAACTACATTATGCTAAAAGGTACCATAGACAATGAAGTAATTATCAAAATGTTTACCTCAAGTTTGTCTGATAAAGGCCCATTTCTTGGATATATACTGAGTTAAATTTATAAAAATAAGAGCCATTTCCCAACTGATAAGTGGACAATGGATATAAACAGTTTTTTTTCAGGAGAATAGAAAGCTATCTATTATTGTTATATTTGTTCAGTTATTTGTCATGCCCAACTCTTCATGATCCCATTTGGGGTTTTCTTGGCAAAGATAGTAGAATTGTTTGCCATTTCCTTTTCCAGCTCATTTTACAGATGAGGCAGACAGGGTTAAGTGACTTGCCCAGAGTCACAGAGTTAGTAAGTGTCTGAGGCCACATTTGAATTCAGGGAGATGAATCTTCCTGACTCAAGGCCAGGCCCTCTTATCCACTGCTTCTTAGTGCTACCTTAAAGCTATCTAGTGTCATATTTACAAAAAAGCTCGAACTCATTATTTACTGGAGAAATTCAAAATAAAACAATCCTACACCTATCAAAAATAAGACACGCTGAGGGGGGGGGGGAGGAAAAATAGGTATACTAATGAACTGTGGTAGAGTAGTGAACTGGTTCAGCTGTTCTAGAGAGCAATCTGGAACTGTGCCTAAAAGCCTATAAAACTGTGCATATCCTCTAACCCAGCAATACTACTACTAGATCTGTATCCCAAAAAGATCAAAGAAAAGGTAAGAGGACCTAAATGTACAAAAATATTTGTTGTAGCTTTTTTTGTGGTGGCAAAGAATTGGAAATCTAGGGGATGCTCATCAATTGGGAAATGGCTGAGTAAGTTGTGGCATATGATTGTGATGGTATACTAATGTGCTATAAGAAATGATAAGGGGGGTGGTTTCAGAAAACCATGGCAAGAACTGTACCAACTGATACAAAGTGAAGTGAGAAGAACCAGGAGACCACTGTGTACAATAACAGCAATGTTGTAATGATGATTAATACAATAATCCAAGACAATTCCAAAGGACTCTTGATGAAAAAATCCTATCTCCAGAGAGAGAACTAATGAACTGGGTACAAACTGAAGTAAATTTTCTCACTTTTTCAAAAATATGGCTAGAATTGAAATATGTTTTGTAACAATTCATATGTATAGCTGATATCACTGCTTTCCTTCTCAGTGGGTGAGGAGGTGGTGGGAGGGAGGGAGAGAATTTGGAACTCAAAATTTAAAAAGAATGCTAAAAATAAATAATTGAAATGTTAAAAAAAAATTTAAGTACACACACTCATACAGTCTACACACTTTTGAGGGTCCATAAAATCTTCAAAAGAAGGTAAACAGAGAATACCACCATGAAGAAACTATGTTTCATTCTAAGAAGCAACTTTTTTCACTAGTCCTGAAAATCAGTGTTACATCAACTTGACATCGCTCGGCAGAGACAGTGTTTCCTCTATGCTTTTGGACAGCACCTGGGTATACTACAGGCATGTCATGGTATCTTTTTTTCTTTTAAAGTTTCTAATTAAGTGGATATGCTATTGCTATACATCAAACCTTGTGGTCAAAATAGGGATCTTGGCAAAAGGCCATAGAGAATCCCATGATGTGTTTTTTTTTTAAAGTTAAGATCATGAGGTCACCAAAATAATGATTACATTTCTTACCATTGATGTTACTACCAAGGCTGGAGAAAATCCCATTGTTAGATAGAAAAAGAGCTCGACCACTTTATACCTAGAGGAATAAAACAGAGTTATACCAAGTGTGTGTATTTCTATCACACCAAACAAGATACTTCCATGCTTTTCTCTTCTCCTTTGAAAAGGTATGTCAATTTTTGGCTATTTGAACGAAATGCATTATCCTGGAAGGAGTCCACGAGACCCCACACTAAAGTAATTTCAGCTGAATAACAATGGCAAAGAATTTAAAAAGGTACCAGACTCAAATCCTTACCTGGCAAACATCTTTTAGCAAATGTCAATTACTGTTAACTTAAATCCATTCCCCTACTTCCTCCATTCTGATCCTGTTTCATGTTTATTTTTCTGTTCCAACATGGAGCCTTTCGTTAAAGGACAAAGAATATATGCTTGGAAGGACTGAGTTTGGAATTCTAGTTTTAGGCTATAGGCTACAAGAGGCATAAGAGCAGTGCTATGGAGGTGGGGAGCAAAGAACAGGAACTTCTTGGTCTGCAAAACATTCCAATAAAACAGAGACTCATCACGAAGCTACAGAAGGTCTAATGTCTCTAAGAAAGTCTATTCATGTCCACCAGATTTCCTGATACTTCTATGTGTAAGTGGGGCAAGTTTCACTATCCTCGTTTCACCTGTGGAGAAACTTAGAAGTTAAGTGACTTGCCCAGAATCACAAAGACAGTAGTAATTGGTGGAGCTAGGAATCAAACTTAGGCCTGTTGCACAAGTCCAATGCTAGAATGGCCAAGAGTTGCCCAGTCACAGTATTCTTGCTATTGTATAATGGTACATCATTCCTGTAGTAATTGGATTATAGTAGGGGCTCTTAACCTAGGTTCTCTGAACTTGGTTAAAATATATATGCATATATACCATATATATACATATATGTAAATGTATATGTATCTATATGTGTTCTGAGAAGTCCATAGGCTTCCTCAGACTTCCGGAGTGGGGGGGGGAGGTCTTCATGACACACAAAAGGTTAATAACCCCAGGGTTATATACTATGAGAAGCAGTATGTAAATGGAAATTAATGTTACAAATTTCTGGTGTCAGAAATGACAACTTTCATTTTAACTTTTGAAAAGGGAAGTGCACTTAAAGATATATGTGAATTATGTTTGGTTCTGAGAGATGCGACATTGACTCTAACAAAGATAGTATTTTAATAGGTTCTAACTAATGTGGAAGGTCCTAAGTATGCTAATAATATTTCAAAATATTAATGGAAGCAACATGATTTAACATAAAAGGCAACAGAGTAGGAGACCAGAGTCTCAGGCCATCCATGTTATATGGATTAAGTCTTTTTAACTTTGGGAGGTTGTTTGTCAGTAGATGTAAAATGATCAAGTTGGACTAGATAGTCTCTAAGGGTTGGGGTTTTTTTTGTGGGGCCAATTTAAGTTTCATTAGGAGATGAACATCCTCAAAATCTTACCATGTCCTGTAGACTCATGTACTATAGTCAAAGCTGTCTTACAAATCAACCTTCTCTCTCTCCCTAGCATGAGACAACTTTCACTCTGGTCAGGTTCATCTCTTTACTGTATCAGCTCCCCCTACCCATCCCCTATTATCATGTTCATACATGGCTATGCTGTTTTCCCATCTGAAATGTTCTTTCTTCTCTATGCCATCCATTGTCATTCTTTGTTTAATAAGTAATCCTTTTTTTAAAGATAGCTTGTATTGCTGCCTTTTGTTTTTGTAGAAGTCATTTCTTGAGATTCTTTACTTCCTCCACTAAGCCCTCCCCTCCCTTAAAACAAAGAAAAATAATTATAACTGACATAAAACCATGTCTGACAGCATATTCAACATTTCTAAAGTCCTTTCAAGCTCCAAGCACCTAACTTTCAATTATATTTTCTTCTATTTCTTCATAAACTCAATATATTGATATATCCTACTCTGCATACAAACAAATATTTCCATCCTAGGGCTTCAGGTATCTTAATTTATTTGTATGTGTATCACAGCTCAACATACCTATTGTTCTTGAGACAATTTTTCTACGAAATTTTTACACCAAATGGATCTAAGCAACTGTTGAAAAAAAAGTTTACACCCTATTTATGTATTTCTACTATTTTGAAATTGTAAAAGAGGAATAGTAAAGTTGTAAACTTAAGCAATATTAAAGTTGAATCTTAAAGTTAAATGCAAATGATCAATTTCTTACTTTTCATGGTAGAGAAATACATAAATGGTTCCTCCAGCTGCCATGAGCCAGATAAACCAACGCATATGAGATGCCAGGGGTCCAAGTTCACGGAGATTTAACCTAAAAATGTAGAAATGACAACAAGAGCAGAAGTGATAAATGAATGGGATTAGTATGTTTTCCTCCCCCTAACCATGAGAGCAGAAAATTAGCTATAGAAAAGGTAATTAAAGAAGAAAAAAAGCTGAATGAAAAAAATGCATTCAACATGAATAGGCGATTTGGAGTTTCGCTGGTTCTAAATATGAATTAAAATTGGACTAGCCTGAAGATAATCATTCGGAGGTACATCCCTCTACTTCTATATAAGTGGGATGTTGCTACGGCTTCTTTCTTTCTTGGCAATTATAATTGTGAGCAGATGAACATATTGCATTTGAAACTCTGAGAGCCTTTGATAAAAACCTATATGTAGATCACAGAGCTATAGCTGCTATTCTTTCAGTACAAGTACCAATTGCTTCATATGCTGGAATGAGAGGGACTGCTTGAACAAGGCATTCGATAGAGTTTTTTCAATGAGTCTTCGTTAAAAGAGTGCTGAACTCAGGCTAATCCTCTAAGCCTCTGGCTTTTGTTCCCCCATGTGAACTGGGCCCACACAACTTTGGATCATGTTATGAAATCAGCAGGGTTTGTTTTTATAGCACCATGTTAGTAGGCCTCTAAGAACCAAGTGTGTTGCTATAGTCAGACCCAGAAGCCAACTACCTCTAGCGGTCTACAGCAGTTGCTGGCATAGAGAGATTTTTGAAAGAGATTAAAAATTTCCTTTGTGGGAAGAACATATTTTTAATCTGGAAAGACTTTTTTCAAAGCAACAAAGGCATTATTAGATCTGCACAAAAGGATATGAGGATCAAATAAGTAGAATACAATTTTTAAAGGTATTTAGTATAGGGAAAATGTACTGCAAATGAGGAAAAAGGAAGTAAGAACCAAAAGAAAGGCCTCTATTCTTAATAGGGAATAGAAAATGACTATACTCAATTTGAGTAGATTTAAATAAGTGTACTCTAAGTGGCATATAAGGGACATATAAGAACTACTTTTTTTTTTTTTTAAAGCAATTGGGGTTAAGTAACTTGCCCAAGGTTTCATGGCCAGTTATTTTGTGTCAGTGTTAAGTATCTGAGGCTGGAACCGATCCCAGGTACTCCCAACTTCGGGCCGGAGCTCTTACTCACGGCGCCACCTAGCCACCCCAGAACTACTTTTTTTTTTTTAAGAGCAGCATTTACTAAAGCTATAATAAACATCCTGGCAAGAACAACCAAGTCAACAAAACCCAGTAAAAAAATAGACACAAAAAGAAACCAGAAAGTACTATCTTAAAAATAGAAAGTTAGTTTCTTACCATGGTGCATAGGAGGCTGCAATGAAGAAATAGATCACCATTCTGTCGCACATATGAAAACAATGCTCCATTGTCCTAGTGGATAAGATAAAAATATTGAGGTATATCTTTTTTCTCAGAAACAATGCACAGTAAGGACTACTCCTATCACGTTGCAATTTCCACAGCATTTTTTTTCTAGAATTTTCCCATGATAGCCGCAAGTCTTTAAAAACAAAATAATAGACAATGGAAATGAAACTTCTCTTAGGAATATTTTGTTCTTAAAAACAGAAGGCATTTAGAGACTCTCAATGAGATGAACAAATGAAAAAGTATCTGAGCACTTTCCCTCATCCAGTGGTCTAGCAAAATGAGTTGCCCCTTCTGAAGGGCGATTTTTCAAGACCCATTTTATTTTCTGTAGTTAAAAACAGCTTACTTTGGAAGCAGAGATATCACCCTCGGTGTCTAACTTACAATAATGTTCAGTAGATACTTATTTAATTTCTTGAACCTATTTTATTCAGGATCTCTTTGGTATATAAATTTCTCTGTATGTCCTATAAAAAAATTTTTTTCCAAAGAGCCGTGATTTTCTTAGAGCCTTCACTGATGCAGTTTTCAACCCTTTCATCAGTTGATGTGGTCAAGCACTCATCTAGTATCTAGGTCCAAGGTAAGGCAGTTCTTTGAATGGAGCTTGGCTAGGCTGGCCCTTGGATGACAGGCCCGTCTAGCTTAGTAATGCTTACCTACCACTGTGTGTGTTCTGCTGGTATAGCTTTAAAGAACCCAGGATCTCTCCACTCTGGGATAGCATTTGGGCAGGACTACAGTAGAGTACAAACATCACATTTTAAATGATATTTAAAAACCAATTTAACCACAAGAGTGAAAAGTAGGCTTGTGATAAGAAATGGTTGTATACCTGATAATTTCTCCTCAAGTAGAAAAATGACTGCTAGGGTTCTTGCTTCAGTTGAATTTATTAGAAATGCAGATACCACTGCCCATTTCAGAGCAAAGTGCCTGGGCCCTTGTTCAAGACTTTTTCAGTACTTCAAAGGCAATAGTGAAGGGTTGGTGGAAAACTGGCATTTGGTCTTGCCCTTCTACCATACTATGCTCTATTCATCAAAACAGACTCAATGGGGGAGGCGGGGTCCCCAGATCTAAAGCTAGATGGGACCACTAAGAGCAATGAATCAACTCATCTCAATCTTTGAGCTCACTGAAGGAATTTAAGGATTCAAGGAAAGGATGGATGCGATTTTAAGTCTGTACCATATACTACACAGTAGCTGTACTGTACAGGATACTTTACAGTCAAGGTTCCCTATGACATTGGCTGTATATTGGTATTTGAATAAACTTTCAGGAAACAGCAAAATTCAGGAATTTTATTACATGGCTTATGGTGCTCTTTACTTTGCATTCTCTCCATTTCTCTAGCTCATGGCAAAGTGGCTCTGAGTGTTGTGAAGCAAGTATCTATAAATCTTTATTGATTCAGGAATCAGAATGTCAAAGTAAGCCTACTGAAGTAACCACAAGCATTTGCTTGTGCCAAGATAATAAATTATTATGCTCATTGACTAGCCTCTAGGGCTTTGGAGCAGTATGACCCAAAAAGCTAAGGGAGATTTTTTCTTTACATCTTGTTGTTGGTTTTTGTCTTTCTACCATAGTCATTTTGGTGTCTCCCTAATTCTGTTTCTAACAACCTCTCCCCTTGCCCTTTAAAAACTATTAAGCAAAAGCATACAATACAGTGACTATACCTGACAGTGTATATAATATTCTATCTCAGTAGTGCCCTGTCTCTGCTGGGAAGAAGGAGGTATCCTATATTTCACTCTTTATTGTCCAGGACTTCTATTTCTTTTTAGGGTTCTTTTTAATTTGTTATTGTAGCCTGTTGTGTGCGTTGTTCCATTGGTTTTTGGCTCATTTTGTTCTGTATCAATTCATACAAATTTTCCCATGTTTCTCTAAATTCCTCATACTTGTAATTTCTTGCTCTACAATAATATTACATTCATAGTCTGTCATTTTTTCTAGACATTTTTCTAGTTCTTTGCTTCCAGAAAAATTGCTACGAATATTTGAGTATATATGGCACTTTTTATCTTTGACTTTCTTGGGATATGAAATCAGTAGTAGAACTGCTGTGTCAAAGGGTATGAACAGATAAATAACTTTTCTTGCATAATTCCAATTTGATATACAGAACAGTTAGACTATTTCAGAGATCCATTAATGACGATGTATTAGGGTGCCTGTTCTACTGCCCCTCCAATATTAGCGGTCCCTATTCTTAGTTATTTTTGCCTATTTTCATGGCATGTGGTATAACCTCAATAGTAGTTTACTTTTCATTTTTCTTATTATTAATTATTTAGAACATGTTTTTTACATAATTATTTATAGTTTGCAATTCTTTGGAAAACTCTTTGTTCATAACCTTTGACCACATATCTACTGACAAATGGCTTACCAATGGAGTTTTACTTGTAGTTATTGTGAGTGCTTTGTTTTAATATAGGAAAAATGCCATAAAAATCAATCAACAAACATTTATTAGGTGTTTATTAAGTGCCAGGCACTCTGCCATGCAATAGGAAAAATAGTGAACTGAGATAGATCACAAAGAGCTCTACCGACAGGGTAGTCTTTGAGAAGGGGAGGCAGGCCTGTAGAAACGAAGAAAGCCTTGGGCTTAGAGTCTATGGCCTGGGGTTTAAATCCCTACTACATGTAGCTTGTGATTGGGAGGCAAGTCACTTAACCTCCTCTGGCCATAGCTTTCTCAAACGAGGGGATGATCTCCATGGTGCCTGCTATGAGATGAATAGATGACAAACTGAAGGCTCTTCATTTTGGAATCTATGAATTACCAAAGCTACTTTGCCTATTGTTAAAACACTTCAAGCCCATTTCTAAAAGTCAATTCAAGCATTGGTTGTAGGCCCTTCCCTTGAAGATTTCAAATTTGTAATTTTTCCTCTTTAAAGCATATGGGTTCATGATGGGTGGTAGAATTCATAACTAAAAACATCTTACCTGGAGGCAATTAAACTTTGCTTTTAACTGATGTATTTTGCAAAGGTTGATTGTTTTGGGCTATTCAGACAAGTTCTACAAATCAACAGGTAAGAAAAATAACTATTGAGAGCATCTGAAGATTAGCAAAGCACCTGGAATGTGCTCAATAAATGACTGCTGATTGATTAGCTTATTACAGCCCAACAACCCTACAAAATCATCCCCATTATACAGATGAGGAAACTGAGGCTAAGAAAAGTTAAGTGGCTTGCCTGGGGTCACATAGCTGATGGAATATCTAAGGCTGGATTTGACCCAGGTCTTCCTGATTAATGAAGTCCAGCATTCTTTCTGCCAGGCCATACTGTTTCTCATCTTGGCTAGTCATCTTGCTTAGGAGACTTCCTTTTTAACAGGGGTTTGGTTCTTTCAGGCTAAGAGAACATTTAATAATTATTTTTGTTCTTGTCTATAAATTGGCATCGTCTTATTTTTGTCAGTAGATTTAGGGCCATGATATTGTATAAAATGTAGACTTGTATAACTAGGACTACATTCAAATTAAGATTCAAGAAATTCAAATAATCCTTAATTTCCTTGGAGAGGGGCTAAATTTATAAGCAAATACCTTGGTGTAAGGGTTATAGGATTTAAAGATCTTCCATGTCCCATTGGACTTGCTGATGTAGCAGGAAGGGGTGGAGCTAGAGGAAGCAGAAGCCAAGCTAGGGTTCCTGTGGTGACTGGCGGCGGCAGCAGCAGAGGCAGCAGCAGGAGTAGTGGCTGAGGTGAAGGCGGAGGCTCAAACCTTTTTTTTTTTTTTTTGAGCCAGCCAGAATTTCTGCTAAGGACCCCTGCTGAGGACTGCCAGGGACCAGAACTGCAGGGGGGCTGGAACTGCTGGGAGCATGCTTTCTGGATATTGAGCAGTTGCTGTGAGTGGGGAGAGGAGGACCTTTGCGTAGTCTGTACTGTTTTAAAGGCTTGAGAATGTGGGTGTTTACTACATTAACTACGTGTGCCAACTTCATAACTATTGTGATGGCTTTGACTTTCAGGTTTTGGGACTCAGTTATTTGGTATTTTAATAAATGTTCTAGCTTTATCCCCCATATAGAGAGCCTGGTATATTATGTGATTAATAACCACATCAGCATATTTATAATTGCCATAGGCATTGTGAATATTGCATTGTTGGTACACTTGGCCTTAAATGAGAATATTGAGAGACTGACTTTGAAACAAGTTCCCAAGATTTCTATCACTATGTCCTATATAGTCCATATAATTTTACTTGTGGTTACCATGTGCACCAACTCCTGGCAGCTATTTCCTAAGGTCACATTCATCAAACTATATTCTTTGTGTCATTGTTAAGGGTTCTGTGAGAAAACTTTAGTGATAATAAGATCCATCCCACCCCCAAAACACTTCAATTACATAAACATTAAGCATCTACTGTGCACCGAATAAAGAGCTAGGTGAGATAGAGAAGACATAGTCCCTGATGTTATGTAGCTTATAACTAAGTGCAGGTGGAGGGAGTGGGGGGTCAGGGATGTGAAATATATACAAATAACTACAGAGTATACAATGAATATGGAAAACTTTAAGCAAAGGATTGTTTGAGATCTCGGAAGAGAATGATTTCTAACTACCGGAAGCATGAAGGAAGAAAGAATTCATGGTGAAGGTGGCCTTGGAGTTGGGTTCTAGGAATCAACAGGTGTCTTGGCTCTTGAGTGTAGGAACCAACAAGAGCGAAGCCACGGAATCTGGCTGGTGCCCAGAGTACGTCAAAGGGAGTGATGTAAATGACAGTAGGTGGGGAGAGACTTTAAAGGCTAAGCAAAAGAATCTGAAATTTACTTGATGGGCAAAGGAAGACATCAATAAGCTTTCAGCAGAAAAGTTAAGAGATCAGAACTACCAATAAGGAAGTCAAGATAATGGTGTTGGTCAAAATGTTGGACGTAAAATCTGAGTAAGGACTGACCCTATGATTATATTCAACTTCCAGTAAGGAAACTCCTTCTACCAATGCAGATCAGTGCCTTCTCTACAACTTATATTCTTAGAAAGCTGCCTAGAGCAGTCTGGAAAATTTGGCAATGGTAAGAATTTTCTGAACATGCAAAAACCAAAAATTAATTAAAAAGCAAATGAATAATGAATCCAAGGTGTTTCTGGCAGTCCTTGCCCATGTTGCATCAAGCAAAACTGAAGCCTTGGTTCTAAACACAAAGCATGTGCACTGCCAACCCCCCTGTCCCCCCAAAACATACCCAAAATGCCAAAAGGGGGTTGAAAGTGTGAAAAGCTTAAGAAGCCCTGGCCTAGAGTAGATGTCAGACTTGAGGCCCACTTGCAAAAGGACAGCCTAAACAAGATTAAAATATAATTGGGAAATATTAAAAAAAAATTCAATACTGCTTAGATAATGTTAATTGGTAGTTTCCTGTATCAATACATTGCTGGCAGTGATCTGTTTCTATAGCACCAGTGGCACTGAGCCCTGAGAACTGAAGTGACTTGCTGACCCTTGAAGGGTCACTCAGCCAATAATGGTCAAGGGTAGGACTTAAAGCCACATCTTCCTGGCTTTTAGGTAAGCTCTTTATCCATGACATCACACTGCTTCTCAGAAATGAGACACAAAATTATGTGTCAGAAATATTTGTGCTACTTTAAAAAATTTGACAATACCTAAAATTTATTTGACCTTCTTCCTCTCTCCCTTTATCATATCCTGTAGCCTTCAGAACTAGTGTTTATGAATTTTACAAGACATTTCAAGCCCAGGAATGGTGAGTGGTAGCCCGATTAGTGTGAAAAACTCTAAACCAAAGAAAATCATATCAAGAAATGAAGAATGGAATGGTATAAGAATCTGCAAAGCAGGAGCTTATTTCATTTTCAACTAAATTATAATCTGCCTTGCCACAACACACACACACGTGTGTGTGCAGGTGCACATATTTTCAGTTCAAATGGGTTCATCTACTAAAAGAACAAACTGTTTGCTGTACCTTAAGTGACTCTTTTTCCATGAAACAATGTGAAACACTGTGGAAACGATGAAGAGGGCACACAGGCCCATTCCATAAATCCATGCTGTGATCTTTTCCCAACAGTCATCTGAAAGTCGATGGAGGAGGGCACTGCCCACAATAGCAGGAACAATGAGGAGCTATGGAAACAACACAGATAAATACTTAGGCACTGAATTTAGAAGTTTATTCCTTTATATCACCTATGCATTCTTATCCATCTCAGAAAAATAAAATTTCAAAACAAAACATTTCCTGCTTTTGGGTAATCATAACAAATAAAGACTGTATAGAGTTGAAGATTCTTAGACCAGCTATTGTCACTAATGTTCAATGGCTAGCAATCATATCATCTACCCTAATTTATGAAATCAAATCATATCACCTACCCTAATTTATAAAATCAAGTGCTTCATTCTACTTGCTAGACTCAATTTAAAATTCGTGCTTAAAATATGCCAAATGGGATTTTTGTAGTACTATGTAAGCCTTTTTGTCAAGCTCTGGGCATTTGCAGATTTTAAGTCTTTTTACAAGGTCTTCTCTTAACATGAAAACGCCCTCCCCTGAAGCTCATTTATACCATATCACTGTAAAACAGACCAGAATCTCAGAGGCAAAAGGAATTCTCCTTCTGGTTCATTGTCAATACTCTCTTCCTGACCCAGATTTTTAAAAATAGCTGTAACATAAGGGTCTTTTATTCCCCACTCCCCAAGAGAAATAAGCAACCTAATATCTGAACTAGAAAAATCTAATCCTGGATATAAATTGTGGAGATTTCCACTGCTTCTCTAACACAGCTTTCCTTACTGCAACATCTAAACTTGATGTATCTCAAAGAACATGAAGTCATACGCCTTCTACATGTCCTAGAGGATTTCCCATTTAATTGAACAACTTCCCTTTCAACTCTTCGGTGTGGGGCTAAATTTGCTATTTATATATCATGAGTCTGTTCCTTCCCTTATGAAACTCACAGAAGTGACAAGACAAGAAGGAATGGAGAGCTGAAAAACAAACTTTTAACAATTGTTTTAGCCTCATCTTAAATACAACCTGTACTGTATTCATTTTATCTAATGGTCTGTATACTGGCTTTTTGTACAAGACTAAAGTACAGGCAATTCTACTGGTACTATTAAGGCTATCTTTTTAAAAACTCAGTACCATACTTATTTCAATATATAAAGGTATCTAAGGATCAACTTTTTATTGATTGGTATTATATAAACAGGCTAAGTGTGTGTGTGTGTGTGTGTGTGTGTGTGTGTGTGTGTGTGTGTTTCATCAATATGTTCTATTTGGAAAGGCTACTGTATATCTATGAGTTCTGAAGGAAAAACAACAAACAAGCACCTTAACCTAAACAAGGTTATAAGCTAAGCTTTCATTTTTATTCTTGGTAGCTCAATTATACCCCAAACTAGACTTTCTTAGAGGTTTATCAGCAAACAACTGTCCTCAAAACCAATTATATTTTCAAAATTATTAGATTCATTTTATATTTGTGGGGGAGGGAGGGAGGGCACAGTGGTTAACGGGCCTGCCTAGGAGTCCCTATTAGCTTTTGACTCATACTTGCTATCTGTTCCTGGGCAAGTCCCTTAAACACTCAATGCCTCAGGCAACTTTCCAAAACTAGAAGGCTCCTGACCTGGATAGAATACTAGGTCCAGACACCACCTCCTCACTCCCAACAAAATAATAATTTGCACTCCTATAAAACAGGGGTTGGACTATGATCTCTAAAATCTTCTCTGGCTCTAAACTGTACAATCCTTAGTGCAACAGGGAACAAATTAAGCCATGTGGCATTTGAAAGGAAGTTTGAAACCAAAGGCAGGGCAGCACCTTTCCCATTACTGAAGATGTGCCACTGTCTTGAAACTGGGACTCAGTCCAAAACCAAAGTACACTGGAGCATCATGATCCATGGCATCCATACTATGGGACCATCAGGAAGAATCATCTTGTAAAGGGGTCTTTTGGAATTTCAGCATTTTATGTCCTTGATGGGAGAAAACATAGATTACCTGGAACTATGTATTCTATTGTACAAAGTGTTAAAATCCAGTTCCTAATAATAACATATGTACTTAACTGATATTTTATATCCTACTGTAAAACGCATCCAAGTATACCCCCCAGTAGAACTTGTTTTAGAACAATACCTTAATCTTGGTATTAACGCACATAGAAAAGAAGCTTTATGAAGTTTGGTTTATCCTAAGCAATGAATAAATGACTTAAAAACTAAACTAAACCATTAGTGAATAAGAATACTTAATGATCAAGTAATCCAATCATAAAAGCTGGTTTGCTCAGGGATTATTAAACTTCATGGTTCCTAAGAGGAAGACAGGTGATTATATACTGGGGAAGGAATGAGGGTTAAGGGAATGAGAAGATACAACTATTCAAATGAATTTCATACAATCAATGAATGTGTTGTTGGAATGGTGCTCAGTAGTCATCTAGCTCAACCCACACCCAAATAGGAATCCCAACAAGAACACACAAGACAAATAGGCATCCAGACTGTGCTCAAAGACCTTCCATGAGAAGGAACCTACTACTGCCCAAGGTAGCCTGTCCCTCTTTTGGACAACTCTAATTTTGGAGGAGATTTTCCTAACATTGAACTTTGAACATCTCTCTTTGAAATTTCAGCCCACAACTAAACCAGTGGTCTGCTCTTTCTGGCCAAAGAACAAGACTAATTCCCCCTTCACTTGACAACCCCTCCCTACCCCTTTTCAATCTTTTCTTCTCCAGCTCAAACATTTCCTAGTTCCTTCAATTGCTTCTTATATGATGTGGAAACCATTCTTTGTAAAGATCCCTGTGTTTTGGTATCCATTCAACTCAACGATATGGCAGAGTAATAGCTTCTACACTGGCTAAAATGATTTAATACTTTTTTCCATCCTCTAAGAGGATGTACATTATTGCTTTTATAAACTAGCCCCTATTGCCTCCCCTCAAGTGTCTAGTATTTGCTTATATTGTTTCATTTATGCTTTTTTCACCCAAAAACATTTTTATAAACCCCCATACCAATTCAGCAAAGTAAATAAATTATTTACTAAATGATCTTGGACCTAAAAAGTTTGAATTATACTACAGTCTGAAGGCAGGCACTAAATTTGAAGAGATCCCTGGGGAAAAGATAGTCTCCAAAGAGTTAAGACACATTTGAAAAAGGTGACGTATTTTCTCTTAGAGTTAGTAGTCTTCTTAAAATAATTCTCTTTATTTATCCCTAGTATGCATGATTATTCATTTTATAAAAACCTCATCAGAGGATACAAGATAGGCCAGGATATAGTCCACTTAATTGAAAGAGGACTGCAGTTTCCATGGTGACTCAACACAGAAACCCTGGCAGCGTGTGTAAGCATCATTTTGCCAGTCTTCCTTGGCTCACAGATTGCAAATTGTACTGATTATGTATTACAGATAATACTAAGAACTTCACTACTGATCACTGGGAAGAATTTAGAGGCTGGCTGACCAGCATACTCACTGCATGTGTGTAACAGTTAGCTGCATGTTCATAGCAAGTAGGTTTATAGCGGCTGTTGGCTGGGGCCCGATGGTTCATGAACCTGGTAAAAAACAGATATCAGGTTAAGAAAGCAATGATGAAGAGTGTGTAGGCATGCCTTGTATGTGGCAGATAAGAAAGTGATGATAGAAATGCCTACTTACAAAATCAAAATGTCGGAAGTTATGGTGGACAACTTATGGTGGTACTGGACTTAAAGTGAGGACGATCTTAGTTCAAATCCTGCCTCAAATGCTTTACTTACTGGTTTGATGCCGATAAGCAACCTTAACCTCTCTCAGCCTTAGTTTCCTCACCTGTAAAAGGAGGAAAATACTAGCACTTCTCTCACAGGGTTGTTCTCAGTATCAAACTGAGCTAACGTGTAAAGTGCTTTGCAAACCTTGGCTAAATAAATGTTATCTATTTTATTTAATAAATGCTGGAGGAAAAAAAACCCAAAACAAGTTACAGTAAATATGTATACCAAACTGATAACAAAACATTGGTAACATATTGTTTGTTTAGCTAATTGTTCCTTTAGTTCATTTAAAAGAAAAAAACAAGACTTCCCCAACCAATAATGTGTTTAAACTTATGCAAATGCAAACACAGGGTACTTTTCTGGTCATTAAAACATTAAAAAAATAATGCATTTGAATGGTTTCTATTATATTGCTCAGAATATTCAGGTTAGACACCCTTCCATATAAACAGGTGTTTTCTGCACACTGCCTAGGTTCCAGAGCCTTAAGCCCACATGATCATCAGGGCTGTTCAACTTGTTCTTCTATATTATGTTACAAAGAACATGTTCCCACACTGGGCAGCATAAATAAATGATACTTTGCTAGCTCAAGCCTGAGATAAGTAGGTAGACTGAACCCTGCTCTCTACACGAATTAAGTGAGGTAGGCTCCAAACCTCACCAGAAATACCCATTATTTTTCTTTTATTTCATTATGAGAAAGTTGTTTTCTTTTGGAGAAGTTTAGCTGACAATTTGAGATGACTTAGGACATTCAACATAGAACTCTTTTCTCTTTGGAAGGCTGCTTTCTTGACAGATGAACAAGACCCTTCCATATCTAAAGGGAATCCTAGAGGAAATCTGAAGGAGCTAACTTACTGTCTCATATGGCAGACAGTACCAGGCCAAACTAAGCAGACATATTTAGGCTGCCCTAAGCTAGACTTAGCATTTGGATCCCAAGTATTAAAAAAAATAACATCTATTTTTATGCACAGATGAAACCAAACACTTTGGAATCAAGTAAGACATGGTCTTAAGAAAGATGCATGAAAGTAAGGCCTTCTGTAAAGAATTTCTATATAGATTGCTCACCTGCACAATGATCACAGTTTGATGACTAGAGCGACTGAGGTGCTAGTCATTTCACAGTCAGTCAACAAATATTTGTTGAACTGCATTTTTACTGTTTTGGAAACTGTTAGAGAACTACATAGTGAAGCACTGCAAAATTCTTTTAAACTGTTCTCTCATGTACTTTTGTAGACTTCAAGTAATATTTTTGGTCTCCTGATAATCTCTCAAATAATTTTGCTAATTTCCTTCAGGACCAGGGTGTTGCCATATAGGTCTTATTAGGAGAAAGGAAAATAATTACACTCTAGGGAAAAGTGCTTTAAAAGTGTCCAAAGATCTAACACATCATTAAGTTCAGACATAGGAACATATCTGTAAGTCAGCACACCCTATGAGGAACAATTTTATAGGGTAAATGGCAATACCTTAGGATGGTTGAGGTTAAATTAAATTGGCAACTCTCAACCTCGGGTGGAGTAAGCAGGGTTAAAACCACCCATCATCAAGACTAATGCTAAAATAGCAGTCTATATTATTGTTGGCCCACAATTAGAAATTGAAACTCTTATACAGGAACAGATAAATTGCCTTAAAATTCTTAACACAATGCAACATTATGAATTTACACAGAATGACTTATTTTATCCCTAAGCTGAACAATGTATGTTAAAATAACATTAAGTTTAAGAGGAAAACATAGTATACCTGTTCTCCCCTACCCCCAATGCCTTAACTTTATCTAATGAACAGCAAAGATGTGATATGTGATTATCAGCTACTCTCCTTTAGAGCAGGAGTTTTTAATCTGAAGTCCATGACCTTTTTTCTTTTTAAGGGATTGATAACTGTATTTCGATATAATTGGTTTTGTTTGTAACTCTACATATTTTGTCTTATGCATTTCTACACATTATTTGGAGAAGGGGTCCATGTCCATTGGTTTCACCAGAATGCCAAAGGAGTCCATGATACAAAAATGGCAAAGAATCCCTAGACTAGAGTGTTTCTTTTTCTCTCCTTCACAAAGTATTTTCTAGGGGTACAATGGAACTTTCAGCATCTCTGCTCCAGAGAAAAGGTTTTGAAAACAATTGTGTTGTAATTTCCCAACTTCTTGCCAGAAGCCAAACCCTCTACACACTCCATTTTGGTACCAAAAAAAATTTCATCTAACTAGAATAAAAATAGAATTGAATTTGAATACAGAAAAACCAGTTCTCACACAAAAATAAAGATCAAGAAAGGATCTCAAGTATTATGGTAAAAAACACAACCCACTTCTAACATGGTTATTGATACACTCTACAGGTTACCTAATATTCTAGCATCAGCAGGAAAAGTATCACCTGCCTGAAGGAGAAAAACCAAACCAAACTTGGGTAAATGATGACCATTTACAGAGTTTAGCCAAGACTAAAATGATTAAGTAGGGAAAACAGTAATCCACTTGACTCCTTCCACACTTAAAGAACTTCTCCCTCATCCTTTGGTGCCACTTTCTCTTCTGTCCCATCTGCCCAAACCAAATCCCTCCTGCTGCTTCCCCAAAACCTTTTGCTCCATTCAGGCTGCTCCATCTTCATCCCTCCTCTCTATTAAAATGTACCTGCTCTGGAATTCATTTTGTTTGATTATGGAGCTCTGTTATGAGGGCTTTGCTTTTTTTTTTAACAGGGAGGTAAGAAAATAGGTTTTTGTCTATTGAAAAAAAAATAAAGTTAAAAAAATAACCTTGCTGTGTCCTTTTCTTACTCTGCTCTCACCTAGCTTTGGAAAGTTGCTACAAAAACTGATTCACAATGAAATGTGAATAGCTGATATATCATCTATTAGCTCTACCAGGACCAACAACGACAATTTAAACAAGGGATTCCTGAAGATTACAATGCCTGAATCCAAGGAACACATCTCCAATAATGGAAAAGCAGCACTATAGCCAATTGAGGGAAGGGAGTTGAAAGGGGGGAGGAGGAACTGACCCATTGCTCTCTAAATTATATTACATAGATAACTGCCTAGATAGATGTAATATCATCCCTACTCCACAGTTAGATATCTGATACCCCATGTTTTGAAATAAATACAAAATTAGAGAGGAATCCTATCCATAGCTTTCAGTGCTTCTCTACTTACTGGTACTAAAACAAAAAGGATGTTGGGGGAGAAAATGATCAAGATTGAAGACCAGCAGGTTAATTCTGGTTCTTGGGCTCCTTCTTCTTAAAGTGGTGTATTTTCTGAAAGCAGCTTTGCAAATCACAAAGGATCTCAGAGGATTAGTAAGAAGAATGCCCTTCCTTTTGTAATATTAATACTATTCCTATCTTAACAGGAAAGTGATACTCTATAACAGTTATGTTTCTTTAAGTTTATAGCAAACTGCACCTCAATTTAACAAAAGGAAACATACTACCTCAATTAGAATTAAAATATCTTTGATCCACAACAACAAATGTCCTTTAACAGGGACCAAGGCCCTGAGCATGATAAATTAGCCTTCAATCTAATCATCTGTTAAGAACATCAGCCTACCATGAATACTTCCATACTTCTACATATTAGTTGTCCTTTACATTATGGGACATAATTGAGGGAACGTTTCTTCAAAAACAGCTTCTATCATCACTAGAGATTCAGACTAATAAATGGTTCATGAGGATGATGGCCTAATGGCTTGTACAATTTGACCCTCCCCTTCCCCAAATGATTCCAGCAAGTGCTACAGTGTGAAAAATGGAATTAGTGGGGAAGGTGGAGAGCTTGAGGAGTACTACAAAAAACCTTCTTCTTATGTATTGTTTTTAAACTGTTACCAGTAGCATAATGTATCTATTGTTGAGAAATGGGTCATGTATCTTTTGGGTAGATGTAGCAGGGTACAAATCAATCTCAAAATCTCAAGGGAGAGGCGGGGGGGGGGAATCCATAGAAACAGGTAAAAATGAACATTGGAGAGGTTTAGGGCTATATGATCCTGGAAAAAATGCTGCAGGTGTTAGAAGAGGAGTTAAGAAAAGGAGAGGCTGGTAATTTTCAGTGTGGTGAGCAGATAGAAATGTGGCCATTCTGGAGCCTATCAAATAGAATGTTTACACCTTTATGATTTTAGCACACCAAGTATACTGCCTCCTGGAAATTCTGCAGTAGACTGAATTTTCCTCATAGCCCCACTCTGTAGAAGCTGAATAATTCTGGAAGCTGACCCAAAGTCACAATAACAACAAAATTTCCATCATCAACAACCTGGTAGAATGCTTAGTAGCATTCTAAGTGCATAAAAGGAAGAAGTCTGCGTGATCCAGTCAAAAGGCACATGGATGAATGCTACACTTGTTCTCTGCACAGCTAAACTACTATGGTTTAATGTAATGTTTCCTAAACTAATTTGGCCATGGAATGCTTTAGGACTTGAGATATATTGAGAGAACTCATAAATACTGGCCTAAAAAATGTAGAATAAAGTAATTTTTGAGTAAAGGAGAAAATTAAATCCACTTTCTATACTCCCCCCCCCCCCAATTCTCAGGTATTTGTGACACATATAAGGAAAATCTCAGACATTTTGTCAGAAACCTTTTTTTTTTCTTTTTTTTAACATTGCTAGCTGTTGGTAGGAGTGTGGTGGGGACACATTTTGAAAAAAAAACAACAACCCTAGTCTAATGAAATGTTTTCACTGAAAATGCCCCTATTTACTGCATGCAGCTCTATATTTGACTCATACTTACTTATAAATATCCTGACTACTTCTAAAGCTATGAGAAATACCTACCTTTTCTTCTCCCCTCCCCCAATCTGTCCCTTTAAAAATATGCAGCATAGACTCCTTGGCATGTTAGTATGTGAACTGGGGAGACAGGAAGGTACTCTCTTTTGTTAAATGAGACTTTTCAGTCTCATATTCTCACACACACATACAAATGTCCAATGAGAAATGGAAGCACATTTTCTATGGAATAACAGTGAATTATGGGATGTGAAGAAAGCTAGGTTACTACTTAGGATTGAATGTAAAGGCCACTGGGAGAAGATAGAAGACCACTAATAAACCTTTAGGCAGTGATTTCAACTGCAGCTCCTTTCTCAAACAGAAAAACCAAAGGAGGTATATAGTAGAAAAAAAGCAAAACCGAATTGAATATACCACAAGGATAGAGCAGGCCCAATCATGGACTTCATTTTCTTCTTTTTTGTGTCCACATAGGTTTGTTTTCTCAAGTCTTTGACTCTAACACACCGTTATGACTAGAACAGGGCAGAAAGCTTGGTTTTAATTTAGGGGTACTGATAGAAAGTTCCCTGAAGGAGCAAAATTCTCAGGCAGTCAGTTGACTGAATATTCCTTATCACTAAGAAATTAATGAGTCTTAACCTGTCATTCTCCTAGCAAATGTGACCTGTTCATTCCTGTTCATTTTAGATTCCTATAGCTTGTGGGAGTGGGGTGGGGGTGGGGGTGGTTGTGAGTCAGGAAGGAAACTAAAATCCCTGATCGAGTAAGGAATTTGTGAGGGAACTAGAATAGGAAATATAAAAGAGAATCTTGTATTCAGAGACAAATTAAGATTCCCCCTTTTCTCTGCTACAAATAAAGCCCAGTAAAGTCTGTAAACTCAAGACATCAAGCAAAACCGTTCCCCACTCCAGTGAAATCCTTAAAAGGGCTTGAAATAGCAACGCTCTCAAAATTCTCTTTCTCCAGTCTCACACGACAAAGCCTTTTGCTGCTCACTCCAGCTAAGTGCATAAAAGGGGGAAGTCTGCGTGATCCAGTCAAAAGGCACATGGATGAAGCGTGGCAAGAGCCACCGGATAGGTGACCCTTCACCCACTTAAACTAAAAAGGAAAATCTCTTCACCCTGCACCCCCAGCTTCCTTTCGGAAACTATGCGCAAATTCCCCATCTAACTAAAGTACAGAAGAAAAGAAGCCTTGAGGCAAAGTCAGGCTCTCTCACGCTCAGTGGGATCCTAACCAGTTCTTCCACGAAGGACCAGCCTGATCTTTCCTAGGAAGGGCTGGGTTCATCCTTCCCATTTCCTAAATGAGAGGGCCAGAGAGCTGAAGCCTCACGCTGAAATTAACATTTGGCTTCTCAGTGCCTAAGAATAGCACAGCCTGAGGATGCTAAGCCAAGGCATGCAGTGGCAACTAGGGCTAAGCGAAGCAGACGCTGCAGCATCCTGCCTCAGTTTACCTCCCCTCCCCCACTTCAACCCTCGAAGCTATGAAAGCCGCCCCACCAAGCTGCTGGGGACGCGACAGAGCTTGGGAGATGCTCAAGGCTGAGCGGCATCGGCTTTGCCTTTCGGAAGCTTTTACCTCGACTCCATGAGCTGCAGCCACAGGGGAAAACGACTGCCTGGGCCCTGGACCCCCAGCGAGTGCGGTGGTTATGGATCCAGGGGCCAGTCTGGGACTGGGGGCGAAGGGGGTTGGGATGGGGAGAGAGTCAGAGAGAGCTGCGCTCAGACCCTGCCCCTGCAGCCTGGGGCTCCCAGGCCATATAGGGCGAAAGAACCGGCTCCCTAGCGCCCCGCCGCGCGGCTGCACCGAGATCAGGCGGGGACTGGGGCGGGGGTGGGGGGAGGAGATCCTGGGAGATCCAGCGAGAGCAAAGGGAGCCGCTGGGAACAGCTGGAGGGGGGGTGGGTGGGAGGAGGAGGATTCTCTTCTGCGAAGGAGAGTTCCACTGGGTACATCCTACACAGAGATCCCCTTAGAGACCCTCTGAAGGAAGGACGAGGGTGCGGGCTAGGGATCAGCCCTCGAGGGAGATAGGGGAGAGAGAGAATGGGTAGGGGGCTGGCATCCATTCTAACAGACGGGGGCGGGGGGAGAGATCGTCCCCGGGGGAGAAATCCTGGAACCGGAGCTGAGATCCAGTCCTAGAGATCTATTAGCGAGGAGTGGGACGGAATCGCCCCTGGGGAAGAGATCCTGGAGCTGGAGCTAAGATCCACCAGTAGGGGGTGACTTGGGATCGCTCCTGGGGGAGAGATCCTGAAATTGGAGGTGAGATCCATTCTTAGAGATCCACCAGCGGAGGTGGAGTGGGATCGCCCCCTGGGGAGAGATCCCAGGGAGGAGAGAGCCCGGAGGAAACCCCTCCAGACTGGATGCGAGAGGCGGGACAGGGTCGAGATAAGACCTCGAGAGAACCGGTGCTCACCGCTGGAATCGGCTCTTGAACCGCATGGATGCTCCGGGCGCCTCGGGGGCTCCGTCTCGGCTCTTAGCGTGTCTGGCCCCGCGGGCTCAGGGCCCTCATCTCCCGGGCTCGGGCTCAGGCTGCTCCGGACACGGCCCTCACGGCCGCCCGCCCCCCCGTCCCCGCCCGAGACAGCTCTGCCGGGCTGGGGCTCGACAGACAGGGCCGGAGGGAGGGCGACTGGGGTCCGGGCCGGGCAGGCCGGGAGGCGGCTGGGGGAGGCCGCTTAAACCGCCCAGAGCCTCCCGCCTCCCGGGCTCCCCCGCCCCCGGAGCCCCCGGCCCCGCCCTGGGGCCCGGCCCCCCAGAGCCCCGGGCCCGCCCACCGTGCGTGCCTCTCGCGTCACCGTCCCGACCGACCAATCAAAGTGCGGAGCGGCCGCGGCGGCAAACCTGTCATTCATTCCGGTCGGGCCTGGGGGGAAGATGGTGGGGCTCAGGGTGAGAAAGAAGAAAGAGTTGGGGAAGTGGAGGGGCGGGGCCAAGAGGAAAGGGGCGGAGCTAGAAGCCAGGATGGAATAAGGGCTGTGGAAGAGGGGCAGGGCGGAGAAAGGGGGCGGAAGAAGGAGCGAGGGTGGAGAAAGACGTGGAGCACGGGGAGGCGGGACTAAGTGAAAATAGGGCAGAGCGAAGAATAAGGCTGGAGGACGGGCTGGGAAAGAGGGGCGGGGCTAAGGAAAAGGGGCGTGCCCAGGATGTAAGAAGGAATTGGAGAAAGAAAATGGGAGAAGAAGGGGGTGGTGGTTTTGGTACGGGGGGGGAGGAGGCAAGTGAAGAAATAAGGAGAGCAAAGAGTGAAAAGTGAGGGAATGTTAAAGCAAGAAGAGATGCGCGGCGGAGCTGCGTCACGACACAAGTGCAAAGGACCGTGAGAGTCAGAGAATCTGAGTTCAAATTTCTCTTCAGTCACTTACATTCAATACACAAGTTAGTTGATAGGGCAAGACAGCCACTAGGATCTACCCTGCTGCTAAGCTTTAAATCTCCTATCCTATGCTTTTAATGAAAAAAACGCAGAATGTGGATCTCCGGGACTGGGGTTAAGATCTCAGCTTTGCTGCTTACTAGTGTAGGACCTTGGACAAAGCACCCAACTATCTGGACCTCAGTTTCTTCATCTATAAATTTAGGAAGTTGGACTAGATCAGGAGCTCTTAATCTGGAGTTGTAAACTTTAAAAAAATATGATAACTATGTCTATATAATTGATTTCCTTTGCGATCTATGTATTTATCTTATATATTTAAAAACATTATTCTAAGAATGTATCCATAGGTTTTACTAGACTTACAGAGATCTGTGATACAAATAAATTAAGAATTTCTGGATTAGATAATCTCTAAGGTACTTTCCAAATTAAGGAAAAGAGAATTTGAAAGAACCCAGATAAAAAGGATCATGGAGAAGATTGGAAAATGAAGAGATCATCAAGGAGAACAAAAAAAAAACAACCCTATAATATATCAAGATATGACTGTGTCCTTTCTATCCCCCCACCCCATCTTCCAGTCTTCTTGGAATTTCCACTAAATTTTAAATTAGACACTGAAAGCCCTATGTGTTCAATAAAATATGCTTGATTCAGGGCCCTGTCTCCATAAAAATATTATTTTATTTTACACCTATCCAATCTATTCTACCTTATCTGCCCTCCTATTTTACCCTATCCAAATCCTAAGGAATCTTCTAGGGTCATTAGTGTTCAATCACTGCTTTCTAATGAGTAAAAAGAAGGCTCAGGAGAAATACTTTCACTCAGTTTTTAATGATTCCCTCCTACCCAGGGTGTGCTGGTAAATATTAAACAAACAATTCCCTTCTCCCACCCCCCAATTTTGTATACCCAGCATCTAACATATAGTAGGTGCTTAAAATATGGCTATTCAATAAATCAATGAATGAATTGCTACCACTAAAAGAGCATTTCTCCCACCTAAGAGCAAAAGTTGGGGTCTTTCACTCTATCGTCTGTTAATAACTCCTTTTCTCATCCTATCTCCCCCCTCCCTGCATTTGCATGCTATGTTCATTAGCACAATTAAATTGTACTGTAGAATGAATGAGTTTCAGGGTAAAAATTATATACAGGATGCAGCATGATTTGATGTGAGACGATCTGGGTTGAAATACCCAGCTCTGCCACTTAACTGTAACCTATGTGAACTTGGCCAGGTTTCTTCTTCTCTTTGGGTCTTAATTTCCATATCTATAAAATGAAGGTTTGACTAGAACTTTAAGGTCCTGTTCAGCTCAAAATCTATGATTCTAGTGGCACCGTGGATAAAGTGCTAGATTTGGATTCAGGAAGATCTGATTTCAAATATGAGCTCAGTTACTAACTTTATGACCCTAGGCAAGTCACTTAGCCTCTGTCTGCCTCAGTTTACTCATCTGTAAAGTGAAGACAAAGTACCTACCTCTCAGAATTATTATAAGGATCAGAGGAGATAATATCTCTAAGTACTTTGCAAACCTTAAAACACTATTAAAATTATTAAGGTGCTTTGTGAACTTTAAAATGCTATATAAATGCTAACTACTTTTATTATTCTTAACTTGAAGTGCTTCATATGTACAGTTCTTGGTATTCACTGAGCTTGGGTCCAAGCAGTGAACAATCTTTCCCAGAGGCTCTGTGCTGTAATATGTATTTTGTCTACTGTCCCATTCCTTCATAGCCCCCAGCCTTGGTGTTAACAATACTTCTGATTACTCCATACAATGTACTCCAAATTAATGTATTATGTTTCTCTCCTTTTGATCTTTGAAGGAGTAAGGTCTTCCCCTGTAAAGTGCATTTACTTTGTGGTGACCCTCCTACCACCACAGTTTGAGTCTAAGCAGCTGCTCCTAGGAAATGCTATTTTCTTTCCATATTTACTGTCTGGCCTTTGACATAGTCTTTCTAGAAATTTGTAACTCTAGTTCTTTTTTACTTTCAATTAACAGACATTCCTGGTTTTGTTGACTAATCTTCTCCTCTATTGTCCCCCCTTCTCTAAATGAGAACATTCCCATGTGGCCTGATCAAAGGTCCTCTTCTCCTTTCCCTTTCTTCCCCATTTCTGCTGGTCCATCATATTTCCCTTTCCAATATTCCCATTGAGATATTCACAATACATATCTGCTTGTTAAGATTAGCTCCCTGCCTTGTCCAAGGAAGTTCCAGGAATTTTTGTTTTACTTGGAGCCTGAAGGAACCTCAGAAGTCATTTATTCCTTACAAATAAGTTAACTGAGACCTAGGTGTTTTAAATGGCTTGACCAAGGTCACACAGTTGGTATGTGGGCTCAAGTCCTGGTTCTTTCACTTAGCAGTGACATGGCTTCCTGAGCCTCTGTTTCCTCATCTGTAATATGGCAGAGGTAATACTTGTATGTTACCCATGCCTGAAATGTGCTCCCTTCTTACCTTCACTCTTCATCATCTGGAACCCCAAACCACTCTAGGCTCAGCTCAAATACTATCTTACTACAAGAAGTCTTTCCTAATATTCTCCATCCTTCCCAGCTTTGCACCCCGCCCCAATTGTTAGCACTGCCTCCTCTCCCATACCTAAATTACTTTGTTTTCTTTGTATATATACATATACACATATATGTATGTATTCACTTATCTACGTACATGTAATTTTTTCCTTCCTTGAGGTCACAGAATAGGTATTATTTTCCTTCTTGTCTTTTTAGCCCCATTGCATTTTACCATCTAGCTCAAAAGGTAGTTGTGAAGAAAATGCTTTATAAACTCACACGCTCTATTTAAATAGCATTACTCTTACTATTGCAATTGTTATTTTAAGTTCCAAAGACTGAACATTTACATGCTGTGACAGGTACATTTGTGCCTTCATCCTGTCCTAGAAATAACACTACAATTCATAATCATAGGGAAAGGGAATGATTCAGAGTCATCACTGACAGAATTAGTATGGATTAGTGTTGGGAGGGTATTCCCCCTCTATAGATCACACCTACTTCTGAAGAATATGCCAAGAAATATATTCAGGTTCATAGATTTAAAACTGGAAGAGATGGCAGAGGTTTTCTAGTCCAACCCCTTTTATTTTACAGATAAGGAAACTGAGGGTCATGGTGATTAAGCGGTTTGCCCAAGTTTTATGGGTGGTAAGTGTCCAAACTAACACTTGAACCCAAATCCCTGACTCTTTTCATTCTAACACATTGCCTCTTAATTCTCTCTCTCTGTCTCTGTCTCTCTCCCTTCCTTCCTTCCTTCCTTCCTTCCTTCCTTCCTTCCTTCCTTCCTTCCTTCCTTCCTTCCTTCCTTCCTTCCTTCCTTCCTTCCTTCCTTCCTTCCCTCCCTCCCTTTCTCTGTTTCTTTCCTTTTTTGAGGGGGGAAGAAGAATGGGAATGGAAATAGTGAAATTGGTAATGTTTTTAATAGAAATTCATTAGTGAACAACCCTGTAGACTAAAGGCAACTAAGAGCAGGGATGCTCTGGAAGAGAATGCAATAAATCTAAGAGATTCATGCTGAATAAAAAGAAACCTTACTTGTAAGGCATCTCATCTGTAATGAGTCACTGTGTTTTGTTATTTCTACCCCCTCCCAGTATTTCTTGCATCTGCTCCTTCCTTTCTATTTGCACACCTGCCTCCAGTTCAGACTTGATTACTATTCCTTTGAACTATTGAAATAAACTTTTAAATGGTCTTCCTATCTCAGGTCTCTCAATACTCCAATTTATTTGGCACAGGGCTAATTTTCTGTAAAGCACAGCTCTGGCTATGACATTTCCAGCCTCAAACCTTTCAGTTGCTTTCCATGATCTATAACATGAAGTTTGACATTCAAAGCCATCCATAATAGGATTTCAATCTCAATGTGTGTCACATTTCAGCAAGACTAAACAATTTCCCATTTTCCAACCATCTCACACTTTTTTGTTCTGGTTTTGGTCAAGGTGAGAGGTGGTATAGTGTAGTGGAAAGACCACACATTTGTAATTAGATGACCCAGACTGATATTGGCTTGACCACTTGTCCATTTCATGACTCTGGGCATCAGTTTCCTTTATAAAATAAGGGTAAAAGTCTGAGGTTTCACTTCATGCTCAGCAAATTGGCAAAGATGAAAAAAGATGCAAATAGACAATATTGGAGGGGCCAAAGGAAGACAAGTACACAAATACACTTCTGGTAGAACTACAAATAACGATAGCTTGCATTTACATAGTGCTTTAAGTTTTACAAAGTGCTTTACAAATATCTCACTAGATCCTCAAAACAACTCTGGGAGGTTGGTGCTATTATTCCCATTTTACAATGGTGAAACTGAGGCTATGGAGGCTAAGTGGCTTGCCCAGGGTCACAAAACTAATATTGTCTGAGACAGGATTTGAACTCAAGTCTTCCTGATTTCATGTCCAGGTCTCTAGCCACTGTGCCACCTAGTTAAATTGGGCCAACAATTCTGGAAGGCCATTTGGAATTATGATAGAACCCTTTCAATCACACGGGTTCCACAAAGACATCAAAGGAAAAAAGAAAGGCTTTGTATACACTAAAATATACACAGCAACACTTTTTGTAGAAGCAAAGAACTAGAAACAAAGCAGGTGCCCATTAATTAGGGAATGACCAGACAAATTTGTGCTTCATGAATGTAATGAAATAGTACTATAGCCTAAGAAAATGAAAAAATATGAAAATTCAGAAAATTATCAGAAGATTTACATGAACTAATGTAGAATGACATAAGCAAAACCAGAAAGACAACGTATAAAATATAACAAGGTAAAGGGAAAGAACAATAAAAATGGAAACTGAAAGCTCTATAATTATATTGACCAGGTTTATCTGGAAAAGAGCTGAGAAAATGTACCTCCCTCTCTTCTTTGCAAAGGCTGGGAGTCATGGTTGTGGAATATCCCATATACTGTCAGACATAGTTGATGGTCAGAATGGTTTTGGTTGACTGCTTATTTTTTGCTTTTTTCCTTTATTCTTTTCTATAAGGGCTGACTTGCTGAGTGGATGAGGGAGGGGGTATAGTCAGAAATGAAAGTGATATGGAAGCAGAAAACACTCAATAAATAAGAAAAAAAATTTAAAGTGGGTGAGGGTAATGGGTAGGGTGAACCTGATTACCTCTAAGGGATCCTTCTAGCTCTAAATCTATAATACTCTGACTTTCCACTGGGAAAGTACTCTCTCCACATTTCTTTCAAAATTGTACCCACTGATCAAGTTCAAATGCTATCTCCTCTCTGAAGTTTTTCCACAACTGAATATGACCTCTTTTCCCCATAACCCTGTTTGTCTATCTTCCCTCATAACATAGTTATTTGTGTATCTATCTTATCTTGCCTACTGGACTTTAAGTTCCTTGGGTGAAGGGACTGTTCCTTTTTTATCTTTTTATCTACTGTATGACCTAGAAAGAGACCTTGTACATAGGTGGACACACAAAAGTTCTTTGTCAAATTAAACTTGATAAATTCCTACCATGAGAAAAATTCACACTAAAGTGTTGTGGGAGGTTACAGAAGAAAAAGATGATTCCTTCTTTCAGGAACCTTATGATGTAAATAAGGGAGACAATATGTCCCAAAGAAAGAGAGAAAGAGAGAGGGAGAGAGACAGACAGACAGACAGAAGAATTAAGAGGCAATGTGTTAGAATGAAGAGTAAGGGATTTGAGTTCAAGTCTTAGCTTGGACACTTACTACCCATATAACTTGGGCAAACCACTTAATCACCATGACCCTCAGCTTCCTTATTTGTAAAATAAAAGGGGTTGGACTAGAAAACCTCTGCCATCTCTTCCAGTTCTAAATCTATGAACCTGAATATATTTCTTGGCATATTCTTCAGAAGTAGGTGTGCTCTATAGAGGGGGAATACCCTCCCAACACTAATCCATACTAATTCTGTCAATGATGACTCTGAATCATTCCCTTTCCCTATGATTATGAATTGTAGTGTTATTTCTAGGACAGGATGAAGGCACAAATGTACTCTCTCTTCTATGTATTTTTGTGACACTGTTCTCTCCCAGCTGTTAGTACCTTCCCCACAAAAATCACCTTATATCTATTTTGTATTTATTGTGTCTGTGTGTTTATGTATAATGTATGTGTGTATATTATATACCTATATGTACTTGTTTCAACATTTTTCTTCATGTATACATGTGTAATATAATATATTGTCGTTATATTGTATAAATATGATATATTACAATATATCAATATATTATAATATAATATATTGTCTCTATATTCCCTTGAGTTGAAATATAGTAGGCACTTAATAAATGCTTACATGCTTGCTTGATTCTTGTCCTACCTGTGTGATCACTCCTCTATCTTCTTTGCTGGGTCATTATCTATATCATGCTCCCTAACTGTGGGTGTTCCCCAAGGTTGAGACCCAGGCCATTTTCTCCTCTCCCTTAATACTCTCTCATTTGATGACCTCATAAACTCATGGGTTCAATTATCCCTCTGCAGATAATTTCCAGCCTTATTCTTTCCAGAGCTCCATTGCCACATCAGTAAAAGCCTACTGGAGATTTCAAACTAGATGTCCTTGGGCACTTCAAACTCAACATGCCCCAAATAGGACTCATGATCTTTTTTTTCCAGATCGACCACCCTTATTAACATCTTTGTATCTGTTGAGGGCACCACCATCCTTCCAGTCTCCCAAATGTGTAATCTTAACACTATTCTTAATTACTCTCTGTTAGTTCACATATCTCATTTAATTGAAAAAAAATCTTTTTTTCCTCCAAATTGTCTGCAAATCTGTCAAATTAAATTGGATAAATCCCTGCTTTGAGAAGAATCCTGTGCTAAATGTTGTTGGAGGTCACAAAAGAAAAAGGAAATGATTCCTTTTTTCAGAGAACTTATGATGTAACTGAGGGAGACAATATGGTCAAATATAATACTCTCTCTTCTTTTTTTTTCTTTTTGGAGGGGGGAGAGCAGGGCAATTGGGGTTAAGTGACTTGCCCAAGGTCACATGGCTAGTAAGTGTTAAGTGTCTGAGGCTGGATTTGAACTCAGGTCCTCCTGACTCCAGGGCTGAAGTCTATTCAGAGCTATTCACTGCTCCATCTAGCTGCCCTAATACTCTCTCTTCTGTGTATTTTTGTGACACTGATCTCTCCCAGCTGCTAGGACCATGCCACAGGTACCAACTTAATTGATGTTCTTATCACCTGTTACCTGAAATATTGCAATAGCTTCCTAATTGCTCTTCAACCTCAAGTCTCTCCCCTTTCCAGTCTATTCTCCACATAGATTTCCAAGTGACTTTCTGAAAGTTCCAGTCGGACCATGTCACTCATCTGCTCAGTAAACTCTAGTGATTCTCTGATGCCTCTAGGTCAAATATAAACTCCTTTGTTTGGCATTTCAAGTCCTTCACAACCTGACCCAAACATCTCTTTCCAGCATTATTATTCATTACTCACCTCCCAGTACTCTATGGTCAATCTACCTGGCCTAGTTGTTAGTCCTCACACATGGCACTCCTTCTCCTGTCTCCATGACTTTTCACTAATTGTCTTCCATGTCTACAATGCACTTTTCTAGCACCTCTGCTTCTAAGAATCCTTGTTCTTCTTCAGACTTGGCTCAAGCACCACCTTCTACATAAAGTTTTTGCTCATCCCATCAGCTCCCCGGTTCTCTTCCTCTTAAAATTATCTTCTACATTTTCTTTATATATTTATTTATGTATTTGTCTTCTCCAACAAAATATAAACTCCTCAAGGGTAGGGGCTGTTTCGTTTTTGTCTTTATATCTATGATACCTAGTACAATGGCTAGCACATAAAAGAAATTAATAAAAACTTGTCTATTAATCGATACAAAATAACATGAATTGATTACAAAGCAACCTGCCAACCAGGGTTAAATGATATTTTGCAAATGGTAGGCACATATTGGGGTAAAGAATAATGGAGAAGGCAGAAGGCAGAAAGCATAATCATAGAAAGAGTTTTAATGAACCTTTCTGGCAGGAAAGGCAATCACCACAAAAATGGGAAGTAGATAGAGACCCCGGAAAAAAAAATTCCCTTGAGGGTGGATCACTAGCAATATATGAGATCAGTGTTGGGAAGACTTCAGGAGTATGTAGGATGGGGGTCAGATTGGGAAGGAACATACCTACACTATGGCCCTACACTGGGTGGGGAAGGGAGGAAGCACACCATCTAGTAGCTTCCTACCTCCTGAGAGGGCATAAGAGAGAGTCAGAAGTCTCTAGACTGCAGCACCCAGGGACAAAACCTTGTTTGTCCTCTCCATGGTTGTGGCTATGATCAGAGATGGGTATCAGCAAGAAGTGAACTTTAAAAACAGTTTTGGGAGAGATGATAGAAATAGACTGGGTGAATATTCCAAGGAGTCAGGAATGAAAGAATACAGTCTTCAGAGCAGAGAAAACCGTTAGACTTGGAGAATCTAATGTAAGCTGTTTTACACAGGGGGAAAAATGTCCCTTATATCACTGTTACAAAGATCAGAGAAGCCTAAAAAAATCAAACAGCAGTCATGAAAGACATATGGGAAACCCTTCTAGATTTCTATGCCAGGTATCCACTAAAATAGGAACCTAGACTATTTACAGCATGATGTTGTATATTGGCTTGAACACTTATAGCAAATGAATACTATATATCTCACCTACCAGGTTTTTTTTTTTATAACAAGACTCAGTGACCTTTTAGAGAGTCTTTAAATGAAGAGAGGGAATATGTTTCTGTCGATGATTGCTGCTGTGAGGGCTACCTTTAATGCCCAACTCAGTATCATTTTTATAAATAGAAGTCAAATTATGAAAGGGAAATTGAAATAGGGCAGATGTTCTTCCTCAAAATCATCTCAGCTCTGTTTCAATGTAGGCATAATTAAAATGACCTAGGAACTTGACCCAATTGGAAACCACCCAGTCTTATGATGATACTAGAGTTTACAGATGACCACAGGGTCCATAATCTAGAACCAGAGGGATAAGTTATTAATTTGGGTTAATTGAGGGGAAGAATAATAGGATAGCTAAAAGTCTGAATTTCCAAATATTTGGAAAGAAGTAGAGTTTTGTTAATCAAGAGGCCTGGGTTCAAATTCTGGTTTTGACTTTTACTAGCTGTGTGACTTGGGTAAATCACTTCATTTCTCTGGACCTAAGTTTCCTCCTCTTTACCATGAGAGGATTGGGCCAGTTGCTTTCTAAGTCTTTTTTTTTTTTAATTTTATGACAGTCTGAGTCATAATTGCCAGATTTAGATGTAATATTACCAAATAAATTCTAATAAAATCTTTTTAGGTAGGAATTTTATGGGCTTGTATTAAGGAATAAATAAACTTTATTTACAATTATAGCATGCATTCACATACCAACAATGTACTAAAATCCTTAAGAAAGTCAAATTTTGCCCTGGTGGTGGCCTATAATCCCTGCTACTGGGGAAGGCAGAGGCTGGTGGATTACTTGAATTCAGGAATTCTGAGCTGTAGTAGACTAAGTAAATTAGGTCTCTATTAGGTCTGGTCCTAATATGGCAAGCCCCTGGAGTGGAATGACCATCAGGTTGCCTATGGAGAGGGGAATAAGTCCAGAATGGAAAAAAAAGGAGGAAGTCAAAGCTTCTGTGCTGATCAGCATTGGGATCAGACCATAAATGGCTAATACGCTTCCCACCTTGGTGAGATTGGGAGACCCTGTCAAGAAAAGAAGGAAGGATTGGAGGGAAGAACAAAGGAATGAAAGAAGGAAGGAAGAACGGAAAGGAATAAGGAAGGAAGGGAGGAAGGAAGGAAGCAAAGACAGGTAGAAAGGAAGGAAGGAACAGAAAGAGGGAAAGTAAAGAAAGAAGGAAAGAGAAAGAAAAGAAAGAAGAAAAAGAAGGAAAAGAAAGAAGGAAAGAAAAAAGGAGAGGAGAAAGGAAAGAAAGGAAGGAAAAGAGAGAGAAAGAAAATAAAGAGAAAGAAGGGAAGGAGAGAGGAAAGGATGAGGAAAGAAAAACAAGAAAGCAAGAAAGAAAGTGAGAGAGGAAGAAAGACAATTAAATACTTTTTGTCAGTTAAACTGGCTGAGGCCTACAAAGGTTAAGAGCACATAAAAACCTAAATGGCAGAGCAGAGGTTTTAACCCTTATCTTCTGCTCTAACTTGTACTCTTTCCACATTAAACCACATTGCCTCAATTTCTATCCAAATGTTAAAGCTCTTGGGGATATGAAGATTTCTCAACCTCTTTGACTCAAGGGAGGAAAGGGGTCAGGTCACGACTGCAGGATGTGAAATGAGGAATGAAACAAAAGGAGATTGGAACAGCTGGGACTGAAGCTGCCTGCCTGTGGAGAAGCAGCTCTGGGATATGGTTTGGCTGATGAGTTAGCAGAGCCACGGAAAAGCAGATCCATCCTGCTGAAACAGGGGCTCGTGCTGGAAAAAATGATTCATTAGCAAGAACAAAGGAATGTGAGTGTTTGGGGGCAAAAGCTTGACTCTGAAACCTACAGTCTAGGGGTATACCAGGTTGCCCACCTCCCTTTTAGATTTATTTTCCACCAATAAGCTCGTCTAAAAGTTTATGCCATGGATTATATACAACCTGAATATAATAGGTATGTGCATCATGTTTTATTCAGCTGTAAACCCCGGGAATTTATTTATTTGCAAATGGAGATTTATTGAATATTCATTCATAAAAAATTATTTTTATCCATCACATCAACTAAACAAACTAAAACTGAGCTAAACATTACAAAAAAAAAAATTAACAGCTACGGTAGTTAATTGAGTTAGAGTACAATATACAATTTGCTTATTAGGCAGTGATCTCCTTGAATACTCACTCCCCAGACCCTGCAAGCCAGTCAGTTATGCAACGGCCCCCAAAATCTGTGTGTGGAATGTGTACATGTGTGCATCATGGGAGAAGGGTGCTGCTGTTGCTGCCAAGACCCATGCTTGAGGAGAATGAAGACTATCTATGCATTTCTCCATCCAACTTATGCAATTTGTTACTTATTGCATCTATAAAATTTATACTTTAAAACTGAAAGAGACATGTCATTAAATTTCAAAGCCATATTTGAAGAAATTTCAGAGTATGCCCAGATTTAGGCCCTTAAAGCTTAATAATAATGTGTATATATGCATGTGTTTGTGTGTGTATGTATATATACAACATGTGTGTATATGTGTGTAACACATACACATATATATAAAAGATATATGTATATCTATATTTATATATCATCACCAGCATCTAGCATAGTGCCTTGCATATAAGTGCTTAATAAATGTGCGTATTCACACACATATGTATATTTACATACACATGTATGTATAGCTTTAAGGTTTATAAAGTGTTTTGCTTATATTATATTATCTCATTTGATTCCCATGTGATTATCATATGATTCCCATACTCAGTGCAGTAGATAGTATTATTATCCTGATTTTACAGAGGAGGAAAATGAGATTGAATAGTTAAATGACTTGCCCAGGGTCATAAAGATAATGTCTGAGGCAGGATTTGAACTCAGAACTTTTGGACTCCAAGTACAATGTTTTGCATCACCTATGATTTGTTAAGGATGACATAGAAGATTGGTGATTTATTTATGGCTTGAACTAGATGCCTTCTGAGATCTTTTTGAATTCTGAGATTATATGAAATTCTTCTTAGGTATAAAAATATAAGTTCCTTGAGGCTAAGACCTGAATTTATTCTTGCTGTTCCATCATCACCAGCATTTAGCACAATGCCTGGCACACAGTAAGTGCTTAATAAATGCTTTTTGGATGGATACATGCATTTTTTTCCCTGAAAATGAAACTTTTCCTTTAAGAAGAGGTTATTTAGGGATCCACATAAATAACTCCTGCTGGTTTCTTATGAAATTTTGCTTCTGATGTCCACCCTCAGCTACAGGCATTTGAAATACTTATTTGGTGGGAGGAGGGAGGATGGAGATGGTGGTAAAATAGGTATGACATAGTAGATACCAGATACTGCCCCTAGGAGTGGCATCAGGTTACCTATGGAGAGGGGAATGAGTCCAGAATGGAAAAATTGAGGAAGTCAAAGCTCCTGTGCTGATCAGCATTGGGATCAGACCATAAGTGGCTAATGCACTTCCTACCTTAGAGAGAGAGGGAGACCTTGTCAAAAAAAGAAAGAAAAGAAGGGAGGGATGGAGGGAAGAACAAAGGAATGAAAGAAGGAAGGAGAAGAATAAGGAAGGAAGGAAGAAAGGGAGGAAGTAAGGAAGCAAGGAGAGATCGAAAGGAAGGAAGGGAGAGAAAGAAAAGGAAGAAGGAAAGAGAAAGAAAAGAAGGAAGAAAAAGGAGGAAAAGGCAAAGAGAAGGAAAGGAAAAAGGATCTTACGAAAGATCATCTTCACGAGTTGTAGTAGAAGGAAGGAAAGAAAGAAAAGAAGGAAAGAAATAAAGGAGCTCCTCTACAGCCCTCAGGAGCTATGAAGACTTGGGTTCAAATCCAGCACCTGATATTTACTAGCTATGTGAATGTGGGCAAGTCACAAGTTCCCTAAATCTCAGCCAACTACTTAAAATTTATCTCCTAAGTTACAGTTGATGGAAGGAGGTCTCATCTTCTGTGATAAAGTCACAGACCTTTAATGGTTTGGCATGAGATGGCCTTAGCCACTTTCACTAATGGCTTCTCTTTCTTGGATGGTCCCTCTAGCTCAGAAACCTTTCATTTCCAATCATTAGGGTCACCCTGCCAAAGGTAGCCTGTAGTTTTTAAGACTCTAATTAAATTACTTTTGGGCAGAGTCCCTAGAGGAACAGATGGGTTGGCAGAATCTCCCTCAGAATCATGTTCAGACACAAGCACACACCTTATGTCATTTATATTATGTTGCAGAATTATCCATCTAATGAAATATTACACAGCCTCTACTGGAAAACAGGCCAGAATAAATGCAATAAGATTATGTTTTGGTTAGTGTTTACCAAAAAGACTTTCCTCCCCCAAGGTGGGAAAACCTCAGATAAGGCAAAGTTTCCATCTATGCTTCAGTCTGTTAGTAATGCAGGTCCTAGCAGATGTGCCGTGCTTAGATTAGCTAATGACTCACAATTAAGAGAAGAGGGACTTACTGTTGTTTTTCCAGTTGCTGTGATGGGTTGCACTGAATCATCCTACCTTCCACCTGGCCACCAAGGGCATACATTTGAAAGGTCACTGACTTTATTGCTGGGACTCCTTTCTGTGCTCTGTGACCTTAGAATCCCGAGGGAGCTAAGCAGAATCTCATTCACATTATACTAGGACAGTTTCTCCTACATTTGTTGCCTTTCTGTTTTTTTTAATAAAACCTGTGATTTCATCAAGTATCTCCTAGTGAGGAAATTTCCATCAATGCAGAGGGACATCTGATATGCAACTTGTGATTGCCTGTGGGCACCAAGAGCCTAAGTGACTACCTTTGGTGCTACTTATGTATCAGAGATGGGACTGGAATTCAGGTCTTCCTAATTCCAAGTCCAGGACTCTTTCCACTGTTGCCACATTGCCTCTATCTTGTCCTGTTTACCTTATAATTGAACAAACTAGTCCCCGGGAGTGAGTAGGGCATTCCTAGAGGTGGGCTTATTTTGTTTAGCTGATCGAGTAACTGTTTTGAAAATATTAAGCAGGTTTCCAAAGGACTAGATGCGACCAGCATTTGTTAATTCATGAATCTATTCATAGGTTTATTAATTCCTTCACTGAATGTTTATTGAGTACTAGTTATGTGTAAGTCTCTGCTGAAGTGGTGCCCATTTTCCACATCATGCTGCAGAGATGAGCCTGGGTTGAAGAGCAAACTCTTAACTACCAGACTGAAAGGCATTGAGTGTGGGTCTCTTGACAGACTTTTGTGTGTGCCACCTACAAATCAGCCTCCCTAAGTTCAGATAGGTTCATCAGAAGCAGGTTGACCACTAGGGAATTTTTTTCTTTCTCCTCCTTCCTTCCTTCCTTCCTTCCTTCCTTCCTTCCTTCCTTCCTTCC
>NW_027187335.1:4019120-4028167 GCF_028583685.1 Petaurus breviceps papuanus | reverse complement strand
TTCCTTCCTTCCTTCCTTCCTTCCTTCCTTCCTTCCTTCCTTCCTTCATTCCTTCCTCCCTTCCCTTCTTTGTGTGTTTCCTTCTTTCCTCCTTCTACTACAATTCATGAGGATGATTTTTCATAAGATCACAAGATTTAGAACTGGAAGAGACCTTAGTGGTAATCTAGTACAACTCCCTTATCTTCCTGTCAGTTCCGTCAGATTCCTGCAGCTAAGGGTTATGTTCTGTCTACAACAAGACTCTACCACAATGAAACCACAGTCCCTGATGCACAGAGGTGCTCTCTGTAAGGCAATGTAATTGGCACCACAAAGCATGCAGAGATAGCTAATAAAATTCCTACTTCTAGCTTTGTGATTCTTAACTTTTGTCTGCTTCAATTTCCTCAATTATAAAGATGGAATAATAATTATACCTCCCTCGTAAGGTTGTTGAAAGGATTAAATGAAAGAGTATTTGTACAGCACAGTATATGGCACATAGTAGGCACTTAATAAATGTTCATTTTCTCCCCCCATTTAAGCAGCATATAGTCAAGGAGCAGAACCACTTTCCCACTCTGGGCATTCTTCTGTAGTAGAACAAACACAGGATTTGTATTCTGAGTTTGAACCTTAACTTGGCTATTTCATGTGTGACCTTGAGCAAGTCATTTCCCTTCCTCTGGGTCTTAGGTTCCTCCTCTGTAAAATGAGGCAGTTGGACAAGATGGTGTCCAAAGTCTCTTTAACTCTAATGACCAAAGTTTAAATACAGCCTGAAACACTAGTTGGTGACTCTCAATAACTTGGAGATTTTATTTAATGATCAATTCAATATTAGGCACTAGGGATATTTGGGGAGCTTTCATTGTACTTGGGGCATAAAACATGTAGACAAGTAAGTACCAAGTATGCACACTCACATATATATGTGTGTATGTATATATGTATGTATAAAGATATAGATAGATATAGGCATGGAGAGATATAGATATGTATATGTATAATTATATATATTTGTACAAATAAAGTGATGCAAAGTGATTTCAAGAGAAATATATAGTGTGTTCCACTCAAGCCTTTCTTCTTGACTTCAAGTTACCCCCACTTCTAGCCTTTGTCCCTTTTTCCCCTTATAACTTCCTTCTGCCTCTTTTGATTGGGTTGTTTATTAAGCAAAAAGGAGGAACCAACCTTGTGTTGATATAAGCAGGGAATATGAAAATATTTGCCTTACAAATAAAATTGCTAAAATTTCCATATAATTTGACCAAGACACTCCCACTACTAGGTTTATCCACTTTACCTGCCCCACCTCCTTGGGCTGTTGATAGGAAGAAAATCCATATATATACCAAAATATTTATAGTAGCGCCCTTAGTGATAGCAAAGAAATGGGAATGATGTCAATGCCCATCAATAGGGGAATGACTAAACAAATTGTGGTGCATAAACATAATGCAATATTTCCGTGCCATAAGAAATGATGTGTGTACATATATGAATATAGAGAACACAGAAAGATCTACATGAACTGATGCAGAATGAAGTAAGCAGAGTGAAGAAAATGACATAAGTAATATAAATGGAAAGAACAAACAAACAAAATTAAAATATTACAATTTTGAATTTTAAAAATTACAAAGAGGGGCAGATAGGTGGTGCAGTGAGTAGAGTGCTGGCACTAGAGTCAGGAGGTCCTTAGTTCAAATCCAGCCTCAGACACTTAACACAAAAACTAATCGTGTGACCTTGCGCAAGTCATTTAACCCCAATTGCCCTCCAAAAAGCAAAAGAAAAAAATTTACAAAGAACAAAAGTTACTGGAAAGAAGAGCTATAAGAAGACACTCCCACCCCGTCCCTTCACAAAAAGTGGGAGGTCCACAAGTGTACATTACACATGTTTTAAGACTTTGTCCAACGTACTGATCAGTTATGTTGTTTTTTTCCTCTACTTTTCATCTTTTTAAGATACTATTTGCTATATGTTATATCCTTCTGGGAGGTGGAGGGAGAAATATGAAAACTATAGTGATGTAAACAAATCAAAGGTAATAATAAAAACTTATTTAAAAATATATTACTAAATTATTTCACTGCTGTATCTAAAGACACAAGGAATTATGGGGCAATGAAGCTTTCAGATAAGACTGGAGTCCTGCTAGAGAGAGGGTAAGCTCTGGACTTCCTTTCCTAAGTAGAGTAGTATAGCACAGAAGTTCCTCTCCTCCATCCACACTTTTAGGGCAATAGGAGTTCATGTCAGGGCAAGAGTCACTATGTCTGAAATAAGTAGCAGGAGATTACATCTCCCTGCAATGAGGGAAGGAACTCAGCATTTATGAGTGACAATGCTGGCCCAGAATCAAATTCCACCATGAGTGAATCATCAGGAAATTCAAAGTCTAGATAATGCGATGAGACATAGCATTCACATTTGGGGTTTCATAAAAATATAATTGGCAGCTTCTGCCTCTAAGGGGTTTGCCCTGTGTTGTAAACAGAGCTGGCCTTCAAGGCTCCAAGCTTACAGATTCTGAAAAAAGCAAATGTTGAAACACCAGATTTTATTGACAGGCAGCTCCCCGCATCCTTGAATGCAGAAAAGATAATAATAATAATAGCTAGCAAGCATTTAGATAATGCTTTAAGGCTCGAAAAGCACTTGTAGGTGTTCTTATTATCCTCACTTTACAAATGAGGAAACTGAGGGAGACAGAGGTCAAGTGACTGGTAGTTTTGAATTTAGGTCTTCCTGAATCTAGGTCCAGTACTGTATTCACCTAGTAGCCTACATTTCTATTCTTCTAAAATAACCTTGGAAGTTGTAAGTGCCTAGCTCAGTGATTAATTAATAAATGTTTGCTTAATTCAAGGAATCAAATGTAAAATTAACCCCTGGAGGCCAGCCACTAGCCAGAAATATTGGTACAGGATGTCCTAGGAAGTCTTTTCCCTTCAGAGAGTGGGTCTAATTTGGGATTGGACAGAAGACTGACTTTTCAGGTCTCATTAAAGACCCAAAGTTTGGCAAACCTCAAGATTCACAGTAATCCTAAACAGGAAGGACCTGTGCTGAGCTGTCTGGGTAGCATGTAGCTCTGAAACACAAGTTATTCTATTAAAAAAGAGAGGTATCATATTAAAAATAATAGATCGTGAATACAAAAATTATCTGTGGGGGGAATAGTAAGGAAGTGCCAACAACTGGTGGGGGTAGAATGGGCCTTATGTAGGAAAGAAGTGGTGCTTGGGCTGGATTTTGAAGTGGTCTAAAGATTTAATATCTCTGGACCTCAGTTTCCTACCCTGTAAAATTAGCAGATTGGATTAGACGGCCTTTATGATCTCTTGTATCTTGAGGCATGCCTCTGTGAGCTGAAGAGATACAAGTGAGAGGGAGTAGGATGGTGGATAGCTATTAAAAATCAGTCTTTACTTACTAGCCTTGTGACCTTGGGCAAGTCACTTAACCCCAATTACCCTCCAAAAAAGCAAGCAAGAAAGGAAGGAAGGAAGGAAGAAAATAAACCTGTTATACATTAAAAAAAAATCAGTCACTCTTGGAATTTCTTCTGAAAGGTTCAGTCCCTTAGTAGCTGACTTTGCAGCCCGTGTGCAGTCTGCTTCTGACTTTGCTGCCCAATCACCGCGTGATACTAGCAAGCCAATGATATAATTTATTCTTTTGTTTGCTTCAACTCCTTCATCTGAAATGTGAGGATCAACAGTAGGTCAAAAGGCAGGGGAGAGTGAGAATGGATAAGCATTTATGTAGTGCCTACTATGTGCCAGGCACTGTGCTAAGCACTTCACAAATGTTTTCCCATTTGATCCCCATGACAACTCTGCAAGGGAGGTGCTATTATTACCCCCACTTTACAGTTGAGAAAACTGAGGCAGACAGAAGTCAGGTGACTTGCCCAGGGTCACAGAGTTAATAAGGACAGTCTAATGCTTGTGGGACTCTGGAGATACAATGATGAGGATGAACAATTATAGAGTGATTATGTCACTGAGACTGAATTGCTCAGAGGAATTTACAATTATAGTTGTTTATATTTTTTCCTTCATCTTTTTAATAGACCAGCATTTATGAGTTTTTGCTCTAGCAGTATAATGGAATTGCATTTTATGCAGGAGTTAGGTTGGAAAGTCAGCAGATTAGGTAAGAAACCTATCCAGTGGAGTTGCTTCTTAGTTGGGAATTAGGTTATTAAATTATTGTGCAATGGAAAAGTCCCCCATACAGTCAAAATTACCCTGGAAAATTTTTTAAGCTGCCTATAGAGTACAGTCTTTGAATAGTTGGAGCTAGAAGAGATTAAGGTTTCCCTCTCCCTCTTTAAAAGGATTCTTAAAATATTTTGGTATCATGCACATACCCCTTTGGAAATAAGGTGAAGTCTACATATCTGCTCCTGGAATAATGTTTTCAAATCCATAAAATAAAATGCCATGACTACAAGAGAAACCAGTAATATTGAAATATAGCTTTCAAAATATGTTTTTTTTAAAAAAGTTTATAGACCTCAGCTTAAATCTCCCTTTAAAGTTTATAAGAAGGTAGTCTGTATCAGAGAGATGATGGATCTGAGTTGGAAAAAAATGAATGTAAATTTTATTTTTCACAACAACCAGCTCATTTATTAAGAAGAAGACAGGAAATAGAACTTCTCTTCAAATAGAAGAAAACAAAAATAAGACTTGGCTGGCAGGAATACTGACGAGTGGGGGAAATATACCCTTGAAAGGCTTTCACATATAAGCGTGATTATGTTAGAGGGTAATGGTACTACCCTAGTAATTGTTCTTCCTGCTTCACCATAAGGCTAAAGGGCATAAGGAAGTCAAAGGGAACCCAACAGAGGGCTTCTAGCTGTTGGGGAGGGCTGGGAAGACTAACAAATGCTGTGTTTATTATCTCTATCAGCCTACAGTGAAGGTTTACTAGAATAACACAGTGTGAGATGCTTGGTGTGTGAGAGGCATGTGGAAACTGAGACCCACCAAGGAAATAGTAGTCAAGTCTACTGTATGTCAGGCACTGATAAGTGTTAGATTCCCATCACCCATTCATTTTGGGACATCTTCCCATTAATTAAATTGTTCCTCTCCCACTCTCTCTTCCCTTCTTCCTTTCTCCTCCCTACCTTTCTCTCTCTTTCCCCATCTCTCCTTCCTTCTCTCTCCCATTCCTCCTCTCTCTCCTTACCTCCCTTTCTCCCTTCTCTTTTTCTCTCTCCCCTCTCCCTCCCTCTCTCTCCCTCTTTCCTCTCTCTCCCTCTCTTCTCTCTTTTCTCTTTCTCCTCTCTCCCTCTCTCTTCCCTTTTCTTCTCTCCCCCTATCTCTCTCTCTCCCTTCTTTTTCTCTCTCTCTCCCTCCCCTCTCCCTCCTTCTCTCTCTCTATGCTTCCTCTTTTTACCTCCTTCCCTTCTCTCTCTTTCTCTCTCCCTCTCTCTCTCCCCTCTCCATCCTTCCCTCTCTTGTTTATCTCCCTTTCTCTTTTGCACAGCAGGTATGAGTGAATTCTGATACGCTAGACACACATATGGTAATGTACATATATGCTGTCACTTCTACAACTTATGGAAATGAATAGTATAATCCTATCTCTTTTCTTCATTTTCTACAATCTACCAATGATATTTTTTTGACCACTAGATGGTTTGAGAATATATACTTTAATCCCCCCACTTGTACCTTTTAAGTATGGTATGGTAAAAAGTTGGTTTAAAACCCAGCTTATTAGTCACTGAAAGCTTCAGGGTCAAGTAATGATTTTTCCCCAGCTGGAGGTCTTAAAGTGGTATGATTTAACATCTTCCCCATGAAGATGACCCTGGCAGTCACTAATCTTTTCCACCCAAGTTTTAAGTCGCTTTCGGAATATGGTTACCAGACACCAAAGGATTAAAAGGAGAACAGAAAAGTTGGAAATGGAAGATACAAGAGAACAAATTTAAACTGGCGTTCTAAAAAGCTAGAAACTTAAAAAAAAACACAAACACCTCACTTTCAAAAAGAACTGTTTGATTGTGAAACTGGGTGTTTAAAATGCTGGCAGGACAGAGGACATCTGGTAACCTAACACTTGAAGAGGAGGGAGAGTGAATTTTCTGAGCACAGCCATCTGCTGGTAGAGGTGGCCCAAGTAGAAACTTTGGATCCCAGTATTAAGAAATCTTTTCCTTGCAATCCTACACATCAGATGGAGCAACTTTCCCTCGATGAATTTGGTATTCAGTCTGGAGTTTTCTTTTGGGGCTGTTTGCAGCAATCATTTTTCAATTGAAAAATTGTATCCTTCATATGTCTTAAGAAAATAACTTATTTCTTGATTATCTTTCCAGTAAAAGATTTGTGTGGCACAATACAATTATCTTTGTAGAACAGTAATAGCCAACATTCAATTAGATATCGAATAGTTGTTACTGATATGTACGTTAAAGTTTGTAAGAGGGGCCGCTAGGTGTCATGGGGGATAGATCAGATGTCCTGGAGTCAGGAGGACCTGAGTTCATACCTGGATTCAGACACTTACTAGTTGTGTGACCTTGGGGAAGTCACTTAATCTTGATTGCCTCCAAAACAAAAAGTTTGTAAGACACCTCTTATGTGATCTCATTTGATCCTCACAATACTGTAAGTGGGAAGATGGAAAAAAAATTGCATGTGAAAAGTAGAAGTTCTGCATACTTCTATGGAACCTCTTAGCTTGTCATTGGAAGGAGATGCGTGCTGTGATATGGAAGTGCAGGAAGATACTGAGTATGTGACTTTGGGACTGAAAGGGGAATGGTGGGGCTAAGCCATGAAGACACCAACTGAGGCTAAGACAGGAAAGATACTAGATTATGCTGAGACCAAAGATGGTGGTACTTTCCCTCTCCTCTACCTATCTCCCCGTCTCTTCATTCCAGAGAAAGTGAGTTCCTTTTCCAGAGATTTTCTGTTTTTCAAGGTTGTGCTTACACTTTATATCTTAATTTATATCAACATTGACTGGAAAAAAAGTCAATGCTAATTTTTCCTTAGATGTGTGCTTCATTATTTGTGAAAGAAAAGGCAAAAAGAAAGTGGGCAATGGAGAGCCTATGTGGCATAAAGAGATAAAGAGACTGAGATTTAGGCCTTCTGTCTAAGTTATCAGGATACCATCCTCTCTGGGGTCTCCAGTAAAATGAGGGAATGTTACTGATATTGAATTTTAAATTAATTTTATAAACTTTCCAGGAGAACTCAGGCATCATGATTTCCCTGCCCCCAAAACAAGTTAAACCATTGGATTTAGGAAAAAAGACAGCAGGGGGATGCTTCAGGAAAATTACCTTCTCTCACTGTTCTACAAGCCCTAGCTGCTTCTGAGTCAGGGGTAGAATTGTTTGGTTTTTGTTTTCAAAGATGACCAGTGACATCACAGAGAGATGTCTTGATTTGATCTTGAATTGGATTTAAGTGAGGCAGTATCACAAAGTTGTCAGTCTCACTCTCTCTTAAGAGTCATAGAGGTCCAATGGTGAGACAAAAGTCAGGATGACTGGTGATGGTCTTGTCTATCCAGGGAAGTCTTCATGTGCTTGGGGTAGACATCCCCCTAACTCACCATCAGATTTGAGGCCTGTTGGTTATGCATAACCTGGCTTAGCCCATCTGCTGAGACGGTTTATTGGGTTGTGGCTGCCGCACATGTTAACTTCTTGGAGTTACAGGTGAGAGTTAGGAGAGTAGAGGTGTTGGCAGTGGGAAAGTCATGTCCTCAGGATGGCCAAAAAGAGGAGTTGGGAAAGAGTAGCTCCACACACATGTAGGTGACAGACATTTAAGAAGGAGTAGCTAGATTTCTGTTAACCTAAATACCTCCAACCCTAGATCATGGCTACAGTAGCATAGTCTATCTAGAGTTGTAAAGGATTTCAGAGACCATCAGTTGAGAAAATCAGTTCCTAGGGAAGTTGAGACTTGCCCAAGGTCACACAACTAGCAAGCATCAGAGATGGAATTTGAACCCATATTCTCCAAGTCCAGAGCAAATACTTTTTCTCTACACCGCCCTATGTAATGTCCCCCAAATATTTAAGTACCTACTACATACCAGGCATTATGCCATGTATTGAGGATTAAAAGATAAAAATAAAACAACCCCTGCCCTTGAGAAGCTTGCATTCTACTAGGGGGAAACAATATGTAACAGATAAGAAAAGATAATACATACGCAGAGAAACTTTGGAGGTATTATTATCCCTACTTTGCTGTTGTTGTTGAGTTTTTTTCAGTTGTTTTCAATTCTTTGTGATCCCATTTGGAGTTTTCCTAGCAAAGATACTGGAGTAGTTTGCCATTTCCTTCTTCAGCTTATTTTACAGATGAGGAAACTAAGGTAAGTACAGTTAAGTGACTTGCCCAGTGTCACATAGCTAGTAAGTATCTGAGACTGGATTTGAACTCATGAAGATGCATGTTCCTGAGTCTAAGCCCACTGCTCTGTGCCACCTAGCTGCTCCCCTACCCCCTTTTAAAAAAGAGGAAATGAAGACTGAAAGGTTTAAGTGATTTGCCCTTGGTCACACAGCTAGTAAGGCGTCATAAGTAAGACTGAGGTATCTTCCTGATTTAGGTCTAGCACTTTGTATACTATGATATGTTACTTTTTTTTTTTTATTTAAGCAATCAGGGTTAAGTAACTTGCTCAAGGTTACACGGCCAGTTATTTCTGGGTGTGGTGCTGAGTGTCTGAGCCTGGGATTCGATCTCCAGGTCGTCCCAACACTGGAGCCGGTGCTCTTACTCGCTGAGCCACCTGGCCACCCCCTATATGTTACTTCTTAACCTCTGCCACTGGGGGAAGGGGGTGTGGTTTGCTAGTTCCTCTCCTAGGTTTCTATCTTTATTTTGAAAATAAATAAACAAACTTTTAATAGTGGGGAATCTAATGCCATAGAAATTTTTCCAGGAAAGCAAAGCAGAACATAAAACTCACATGTCTTCTCACTCTAATTTATCCTCCACGTTGCCTAAAGTACAGATGCAACCATCGTACCTCTTGTTCCATTCCCCACT
>NW_027187335.1:4006496-4018720 GCF_028583685.1 Petaurus breviceps papuanus | reverse complement strand
CGAGAGAGAGAGAGAGAGAGAGAGAGAGAGAGAGAGAGAGAGAGAGAGAGAGAGAGAGAGAGAGAGAGAGAGAGAGAGAGAGAGAGAGAGAGAGAGAGAGAAAGAGAGAGAGAGAGAGAGAGAGAGAGAGAGAGAGAGAGAGAGAGAGAGAGAGAGAGAGAGAGAGAGAGAGAGAGAGAGAGAGGACAAGAAGGGGATTAGGAGAGAGCCCTGGGAATACAAATATATAGGGAAAAACAGAAGAGTGGGCCTGTAGGAGAACCAAGAGAATGCAGTGCTCAGAGGAACATTTATAAAGGAAGTGCTAGTTGAAATTAGTAGCAATTTCAACAGTATATTATTATGTCATATTATATTATTTGTCATATGTTATATTACTTATAGCATTATATGCTATGGTATAGTACATTATATTATGGTATATTGTATTGCATTATATTGTGTCCTATCAGATGACATTATTTCATGTTGTATTTTCTTGTTGAGCTGTTTTTCTGTCATATCTGACTCTTTGTCACCCATTTGGAGTTTTCTTGGAAAATATTCTGGAGTGGTTTACCATTTCTTTGTGAGGATCAAATGAATGAGATATTTGTAAAGTTCTTAGTTCAGTTGTTGTAGTTCAGTTCTTTACAACTTTTTGTGACCCCATTTGGGATCATATTGGAAGAATTATCCATTTCCTTCTCTGGATCATTTTACAGGTGAGGAAACTGAGGCAAACAGGGTTAAGTGACTTGCCCAGGGTCACACAGCTAGTAAGTATCTGAGGTAACATTTGAATTCATGTCTTCAAAACTCTAGGCCCTGCATTCTATTCACTGTGCCACGTAGCTGTCCTCATGTTATATTAGACTGTATTATATTATCTTGAATTATGTCATGTTACATTGTTGTGTCATGTTTAAATATATTATCATTTCACATATCATGTATTATATATTCTTTCATGTTATAATAATAAGTGTTAGTATTTATATAGCCCTTTACAAAGTACTTTACAAATATCATCTCGTTTGATCCTCACAACAAGTTTGGGATGCAGATACTACTATTATCCCCACTTGACAGATGAAGAAACTGAAGCAAACAGAGGTCAAGTGACTAGGAAGTGTCTGAGGTTGGATTTGAACTCAGGTCTTCCTGACACCAGGTTCAGCACCCTATCCAAGGCACTGATTAGCTATTATATTATGTCATGTCATTTTGTTTCCTTTTGTTATATTTTGTTTTATGCTATTCTTATTTCCAGATCAGATCAAAGGAGATGATATATATGAAAGTATTTTGTAAATTGCTATAAATGTTATATGAAGGTAAGGCATTATAATTTACCCCACAATTAAAGCAGAGATGACTCTGGATATGTAAAAATAAAAAGACAAGGTACCCATAGTGAGTCCTAGAAAGGTGTATTTTAGGGAATATGTTGTAAAGACATTATAAATACATGTATACACTTAATGATGATCAAAGTACCGTCTACCCATCCATCAAGCCTCCACTGAGAAGCAGAATCAAGCCAGGAAATTAGCTCTGAACAGACAGAAAGGGTTCTGCTAAATTAACACCCACACTTTACTGAGCTGTGACACCTGCCCCGTGCTTTAGCCAGCCTCTGGAAGTGAGCATTGCTGCTTTTCATTGTTGTCTAACCTGTAAACGTGCGACTCTGAAATACTCTCTCTGTAGGAAGCTATACTTTGTCACCAGGGATTGAGATGGGGAAAGGGAGAAGAAAGAATGGGAAAGTTTGTACTCCCACTCTACTTAATACTTTGGATGTGCAAATGTCGTTCCTGAGGAAGTTTTCCTATATGTGGGATGAAGAGTTAGGGACAGGATTTAAGGAAGGAAGGAAACAAGCATTTATTAAATGCCTACTATGTGCCAGGTGCTAAGGGCAGCTAGCAGGTGCAGTGGATAGAGAGCTGGGCCTGAGGTCAGGAAGACCGGAGTTCAAACCTGGCTTTAGGTACTTACTAGTTGTGTGACCCTGGGCAAGTTACCTAACCCTATTTACCTCAGTTTCCTCATCTGTAAAACGAGCAGAAGGAAATGGCAAACAACTCCAGAATCTGGGATTCACGAAAAGTTGTAAACGACTTAATGACAACAACTGAACTAAGAGCTTTACAAATATCTCATTCATTTGATCCTCACCACAATGCTGAGAGGCAGGTGCTGTTATTATCCCCATTTTATAGTTGAGAAAACTGAGGCAAAGAGAAGGTAAGTGATTTGTTCAGAGTCACACAGCTACGAAGTGTCTGAAGTCAATTTAAACTCTAGCCTTTGTGATTCCAGGCTGGTCACTCTATCCACTACATCCCCACCAGGCCTAAGGAGAATTAAACTATTTTAAAAGTACCTTTGTCAACTGCAGGATTCACATGGCCTTTGCTAAACTGGAGCAGTGTTGTAGGAAGCTTTTTTGGAGATAGTGATCTCTGTAATGTGACCCTTCTTATTGCAAAAGTCTGGAGGATTCTGATGTGGACACTCAGCCTTAGAAAATGATGATCCTTATCTCCAGTTTTGCTTTTTTTTCCTTTTCTCCTTTTATGGTGAGATGCTTCAGAGTAAATTCCACCTTTGTAGAGCAGAAAACCATATTTACTTCCTGGGATTTAAAGGAGAAATCATGTCTGGTATTTCTGAGCCTTCATGGGTGAGGGGAGTTGAGATTCCTGGAATGTTAGAGCTAGAAGGAATGGGCACTTGTTAAATGCCTACTATGTGCCAGACACTGAGTTGAGTGTTTTACATACATTATTTCATTTGATCCTTGAAACAACCTGGGGAAGCAGATGCTATTACTATCCCCATTTTACATTTGAGGATACTGAGGCAGGCAAATGTTAAGTAATTGGTCCAAGGTCACACAGCTAGTAAATGTTTGAGTTCGTATTTGGACTCTGGTCTTCCCGACTCCAGCCTTAGGGAGCTATCTACTTTACCACCTAGCTGCCTCTAAGGATCCTTGGAAATCATCTGACCTAATTTCTTTTCACTTTACACTTGGGTAAACTGTCATGTAAGGAGAGGGGATGATTTGACCAAGGTCATACAGTTTGGAATACAGTTTGGGACCAGAGCCTGCACCTCCAGATTCTCAGTGGCCTTTGTGTTATACTAATAGCCAAGCTGAGAAAGGAGAATTATCATGAAACATATCCAAGTCAAGCCAGTGAAATAAGCCTTTGTAAAACACTTACTACGAACTAGTATATGTAAGATATAATACTAGGTGTTTGGGATACAAAGGCAATAGTGAGAGACTCCCTTCCCTTAAAAGGCTTATTTTCTATACATACAACTGACTGCCAATAATAGAAAGAGGGTATCCATAAGGACTGAAGGAGTGTCTCATAGTATTTCTGTGAGGCAAGTTCTTTGTAAACTGTAAAGTAGTGCATCAATAGGAATCATTTTAATTCATCCTCCTTCCACCTTCTACTCAGGAATAATGTTTCGCAAAGGAATTTGTTTTCTAAATCACTATTGCCTTTGGTTGCCTGTGTCTGTCTGACAAGGAGATCATTTGTTGGTTAAGATGATTTCTGGGCATGTCAACGTTTCCTCTCCACCCCACCCCCAATCCTACACTGCTCATTCTTTAATAAATAAGATCAGAGTCAATGTCCTTACTTTGTCCATTTCCCATTAAAAAAAAAAATCCTCAACTGCTCATTTTATTTGTTTTGGACTAGATCTGTGATTTCATTGGTTTGAGAAGCTCCCAATAAGGCAAACCCCTCTAACTTTTCCCTGATAGGAGGATAGAACATCCCGGAAGCTCAGTACCTGCTCTGTAAATAAGGCATTCAGTGACTTGGTCACACAGCCAGTATGTATTAGAAACAGGACTTAAAACCAGATCTTCCTGACTCCAAGATCAGCTCTCTATTCACCAAACCAGGCTGTTTAAAAACAAAAGCTTCCATCCAAATCTTACTTTAAGTTTTGCAAAGCAGTTTATATATGAAGCTGACTCTCTTTCAATTAAGCCAGGCTGTCTAATATTAATAAAAATTAACATTTGTATTATGCTTTAAGGTTTTTGCAAAATGGCTTCTGTATATCACCTCAAACCTTCAAAGTAGATACTATAGGTGTTATTAGCTTCATTTTAATAGATGAGGAAACAGAAGCTAAGAGAGGGTGAGTGATTTGCCCAGGGTCATAGAGCTAATAAATGTCTCAGTAGCAGAATCCAAATTCCTGAATCTCTTACCCAGTTTTAGGATTTGATAGCACATATTAAAGTAGAATTGTTAGAGGATTATAGGATTTAGGACTGGAAGGATCCTTAGAGATCATCTAAATCCAATCCCCTGATTTTTCAAAGGACAAAAGTTAGGCCCAGGGGGGGAAATGCATCACTCATTCATAATTGACCAGATGGAAAGAAGTAGAGGCAGTCTCCTGAGCTAGGGCTTCTAACTATAAATTCAGTAATCTTTCCACTATATCATGGTAAAGTTGTGGACATACACAAAAAATCTGGAGGAAAACTCTGTCATTAAATTCAGTTCAACTGCTTAGTTTGAAAATAACCAATGGGATATATGCATTTAATTCATTGAATTGATGGCCTTTTTTTCTTTTTGTTTGAAATAAAGAATTGGATTGAACAAGTTCCTTGGTTTCCTACTGACCTGCTCCTGAGTCTCCACCAGACATATTGTGTTCCTGCACTCTGAATTTAGTGCTAAAATAATAGAGAAGGGCTTTGGGCTTTATGGATAATAGAAGACATTTGCCCATGGAAGAGTACCTTAGTTTTAGAGAGGGGATTGTTTTGGTATTTTGTCTGCTTTCTGCACCCAGATGACATAAATGGGTAAGAGGGATTCATTAGGTGGCATGGTGGATAGAGTGGTGGGTCTGGAGTCAAGCTAATTCAGCTTCCTGAATTCAAGTCCAGCCTCAGACACTTACTAGCTTTGTGACCCCGGGCAAGTCACTTAACATTGTTTACTTCAGTTTCCTCGAATCTTGTAAAATGAGTTGGAGAAGGAAATGGCAAACCACTCCCAGTATCTTTGCCAAGAAAACCCCAAATGGGGTCAGGAAGAGTTGGACATGACTGAAATGACTGAACCACAAGGAGAGTTTATTGAGTAGTGGAGTGAGATAGTTAGACCTGCACTTCAAAAATGACTGCTTAATCAGGCTAAATGGAGGTTTAATTGGGTGGGGAGAGACTTGAAGCAGGGAGATCAACCAGAAGGCTGTTTTATAGCTGAGGTGGGAGTTAAGGAGTACCAGAATGAGTGTGGTGGTTGTGTTACTATAGAGAAAAGGGCATATTGGAGAAATGTGGAGACAGAAACGACAAGATCTGGCTGCTGACATGTGGGCACCAGAGTGAGCGAATAGTACTGGGACCCCTAAGAGGGACCCTGAGGGGGGCTAAGACAGAAACAAAGTTTCAATAAATATCCATATCTGCACAGCAGTAACTCTGCAGCTGAAAAAAAATAGAAACAAAGTTGGTGCTGATCAACAAAAGTACGGTTAAAAACTTCGGTGTCAACATAATGAACACTACTGTGCTACTAGAAATGATGAAAAAGAATTCCTACCCTGTATCTGGGAGAGAACTAGATTGGGTTGGATTGCATCAATTTAAATGGTAAACTGACTATGCAGCTAGGTAAGATTGTAGGTGGCACATGGTTTTGAAGTGCCGAAAGTCAGAAATATGGGGAGAGTGATATTAACTGAATCTAAGTGAAATGAACAGAGCCAAAGAAAACACACATAATAATTATGCCAGTGCAAAAGAACAGATCATTAAAAGGAAATCAATGTGTAGGAACTGAAAAACCAATAATATCCTGGAGATCAGATCATGAAACATGCCTCCCTCCCTTACTGCTGAAGGGGGCTGAGGATAAAATGCGTATACTGCCCACTACTGCCATTGTATGACATGTTTTGGCTTAGCTCTTTTTTCTTGTTACAAAGGAGAGACTAATCTGGAATTTTTTCAAATTAAAAAAAAGAAGAAGTAGTACTTTACTATGGGATCTACTATTGTCATTGAAAATAGGTTGGGCATTCTTATTGACTATAAAGTGTATGGGACTGACTTTCTGTGGGACCCATGGAAAACAATGGAATAGTATTATACCTGTGTCAAATCTTGATGCATAAGCAATGGTGAGACTAACCTATGTATTCCTGTACTGCACCCTAAAATAGGGTTTGCTCATTGGTTAGTCTTTGGAATTCAATCAGACAACACGGCAAGCCCTGCTTGGTGATTTTTGGTGGGGGATCTCCTGTGGCAAAGAAGATTACAAGATGGATGACAAAGGATTTTAATTCAATGTCATTTCCCAAAACAGAAACCCATAAGCTAAGAGATCATATTCAGGGGGTTTAGGAAAGAGAAGGGGATAGGGAAAGGGTTGGGAAATCAAGCAGCCTTGATTTGAATTATGAATACATAGTGGTTATTTCCTAACCTCATATATGAAGTATATGAATAAGTCCATTTCTATGGGGTCCCTATTGGGGAAAAGCCATAATGCAAAGTGGGAAATGAAAGTCATAACTTAGATACTGTGAATGGTAAGAACACGGACATAGTGATCAATGTAAACCATAGCTTAGATACCGTGCCTGGTAAATGACATAACTTAGATACCATGACCAGTAACCAGTTCATGACCAGTACATGATCAGGACACAGCTCTGTGTTTGGGTATTTGTCCGACAGCACTGGCTTAACCCCCAAGCTTGAAAGTGAGCTCATCACGAAGTAGAAACCCAAAATATTCACCAATCAGTAGCTATGTGCCCTATAGCTCCTCCTCCCTTTGTCTGTTTGCTGTAATTATTATCGGGCTTTCCTGGGGTCTTTGCGGGGATCAATCCATTATTGAGACTGTTTCTTCTGGCAGTTTCCCCAGACTGGCCCCTAATGTAAGTAACCCAATTGATTAAACTACTACCTATAATCAATTTGGAGTTCTTGTATTCTCTTTTTTTTTTTTTTTTTTTTTTTTTTGTTCTTGTTATCTCTTTTTCTAGTATGAAACTAATTGCTCTGTTGGGGGAAGCCGAGAATATCCCAGTGCACCAGGCTATTGGACCTTTCAAAAGGCCCACAGGACCTTGCTGTAAAACAAAATGCAACACAGTTTTACTTGCTACTAACCCAAACAGCCCACTGATTTATTACTACTATGCACAAGTTGTGTATATAGATTGTGTATTTCATCCATGAGATCAAAGACATATAGCTGGAAAAAGACCTCAGAGGCCTTCTGTTCTAATGTTCTCATTTTATAAATGAGGGATGTGAGAACAGAGAATTTAAATAACTTGCCCAAGACCACATGAGGGACAAAAAAAAAGCTAATAACAGCAAATATTTATGTAGAGCTTTAAGTGCTTTTGCAAAATACTTTATATATATATATCGTCTTGCTTGATTCTCAAAAACAACTTTGTAAGGTAGGTATTGTCAACTCCCTCCCCCCCTTTTTTTTTTTTAACAGATGAGGAAACTAAATATAAGAGAAATTGATTAACTTCACTAGGGTCACACACCTAGTAAGCATCTGAGGGAAGATTTGAACTAACATCTTCCTGGCTCCAAAGCTAGCACTCAATAGACCATCCCCCTCATAGGGATTTGAACCAATGTCCTTTGATTCCCAAACCAAAGCTCTTTCCACCACAACAAATTCCATTGTAGAAGTAAATGTCTATGTTTCTGCGTGGCATATTTTCTTCTCTTTTTCCTCTATGTCCCCTTTTAGGCCTGGTGGTTTAATTGATCACTTCAGTTGGAGGCAAGAAAGCCATTTCTATTGTTTGGCTTTGAAATTTACATTTTCAGCCAACTGATGGGGGCTATGGGTAGTAGATTGCAATCTGTACCTTTGGAGGAAACACCCACATCAATGAGACCATGGAAACATTGGTTATTATTAGAGTCTTTGGTATTGGCATGCATATTGCACACTTCAAGTCCAAGAAGATTTGTGTCTTTCATAGTCTTTTCCCTTTCTACCCCCACCTTGTCCATTTTTTTCTTTCTTTCTACTCCCTTATCTATAAAAATCAAGTCAATGAGCCATACAAATACAACAAAATGGACTGGTAGCTGTTATCTGAATTTGGCATTCCTTTTCCCTTCTTTATTTCTTTGCAAAGATGATTCTTCATGCTTGAAGTATATTCCTTTTTTCAAATACAGTGGGTACAAAGACAAAAGCAGTCTCTGATCTCAGATAGGAAGGAAGACAACACATACATGCACACATATAAATAGAGAAAATATATACAAAATAAATTTAAGGTACTTAGGGAGTGGTGATTCACTGCCAGTTATAAGTTAGTTCTGATTTATATATGTTGGGGAAATAAGTTGAATGGTATTATTTATGACTGTGTATCACTTCCAAAACACCTGTGTTAGGTCAATCTTGTTAAAGCAGATTGGGCATGTCCCCATCATGCCAGGTGATTGGAAAAATGTCCCATTGTGCCTTGTTATTCTCTATACCTCTGAAAAAAACAACTATAAAATTCATGCTATTCTAAAGGCCCCCAGACAAATGCTCAACAGTTCTAAGATAATTAGTCCCACGCTGCATCTCATGCATGTCTTTTCTGAGCTGGAGATTTTTTTGTTTTAAGAAAGATGTTATAATTTCTCACATCCTTATAAGTGCTTCACAGTTTACAAAATGCTTTCCTCACTGCTCTATGAGATACACTGGGCGAAAACTGTGGTTTAGAAAGGTTCATAAGGGATCATTTGATTTAGAACTTGAAGAGAAGAACTCTAGTCAAAACCTACCCTTTTACAGATGAGAAAATTGAGACCTAGATATTAAATAACTTCCCCAAAGCCGTAGTAAGTAGCAGAATCAGAATTTGAACCCAGATCCTCTGACTCCAAATCCAGTTAGGGTCAGCATTACTAGATAAGTGAGGAAGGGTGTCCCAGTGCCAGTCCATTCTTGGGGACTGATTAGTTGCCCTCCTCACCCTGGAACCTACCACCCTGTATAGAGGTTAAACATATTCTCTCTGGAGTGAATGGAAATCCTGCCTCTGCCAAATTTACTTGTGCAACTTGAGTAAGCCACTTAATTTCCTTAAGTCTTGGTTTCATCATCTGTAAAATGAGGGGGTTGGATTGAATATCTTCTAAAGGTTCCTTTCAGTTATAGATCTAGGCTCCTATGAAGGTCAGGTAGTCTCTTGTCTCACTTTTCTTTCCCCTTTCCCCTCCACCCTCAATAATTGGCCATAGGAGGTTGGCACTCTGGCCCATTCTGTTTCAGGGATGAGCTTTGGAGACTGCCTTGACTCAGGATCTATTTTCACAATTGAAGGAATGTCTATTTAGCATTGGGTACCATTGGGCATAGCATGACTCTAAGCAAGACATGACGTGAGCCCAGGCAGTAACCAATCAGAAGGTGGGAAAATCAGTTGCATCCCACACTCCTTGTCATAGTTAACACAACCCCACATCCCTTCACCCATTACTGCCCAATATTCTTTCACTCTGCTGCCTCTTACTGCAGGGCTCCTATGGTCAAATTCTCCCTTTCTTTTCTAGTAGTAAAACCTACATTGGTAGTTTATGACTTCGTATCACCTAATACCTTCTACAAAGGCAAGTAGATGGGGATATGAGCTATTTTTTTTTGGAAATATGATCTGTATAAATAGTCAATCTAAAAAGTTTAAGCTTTTAATTGCTATTTATTTACTGTCTTCTGAATAACTGCCAGAACCATTTGTTTTTAGGTTAAATTTGAACCTGTCCAAGGAAATGCAGATTTAGGACTCAAGAAACCGGCTGGCCCATGTCAAACTAGACAAAGACAGGTTATCTTGAGGGCTGACAGTTTTCCTGAGCTTATTGAAAAGGGTTAGGCATTCTTGTGAAAGAAGAGAGCTTGAAGAACTGATAATAAAAACACCTGTTAGTTTGTAAAAATTAAGATCAGATCTGTTTACAGATATTCAGATGTCCAGGCAGACTTACACTGTGGTAAATAAATGTTGTTCAGTCATTTCTCAGCCATGTCTGAATCTTTATTACCCCATTTGGGATTTTCTTGGCAGACATACTAGAGTGGTTTGCCATTTTCTTCTCCAGCTCATTTTACAGATTGAGGAAATTGAGGCAAACAGGGTTAAGTGACTTGCCTACGGTCACACAACTAGTAGGTGTCTGAAGTGAGATTTGAACTCAGGAAGAGGATTCTTTCTGACTCTTATAGTTAGTTCCACTGAATCCTCACAAAAAATAAAACACCCCCTCACCAAAGAAAAACCAAACAGTTGAACAAATCTGATTGGCAAAATATCGGATTTGCTAATTTGTTCTGGCAACAAATACAATATTCTGATCCTGTAATCCCCACCTCTCTCCCAGAGAAGGGAAATGTGTTTCATAATGCAGTCTTTGGAACCAAGAATGGTTATTACAATTAATTTTGTTTTGGATGCTTTTTTTATTACTTTTTGGAGGGCAATTGGGGTTGTGACTTGCCCAAGGTCACAAGACTAGTTTTTTGTGTTAAGTGTCTGAGGTCAGATTTGAACTCAGGTCCTTCTGACTCCAGTGCCAGTGCTCTATTCACTGCGCCACCTGGCTGCCCCTTTGGATTCCTTTTAGTATCTTCCATGTACAGCATAGTAGTCAACATGCTTATTGTTCACCTGGTTCTGATTTATTCACTCCAGGTCAGTTCATACAGGTCTTCCCTTGATTTTCTTTAAATTCCTCATAGCCACAATTTTCTACTACAAAATGATATTCCATTATAGTCATGTATTACAATTTGTTCAACTATTCCACAGCTACTGGGCATCTACTTTGTTTCTAGGTGTTAGTGAAGTGTATTCAGTTGCCAAAATTTCCTTTTCGAATTTCCACGAATTCCTTCTTTTAATCTACTTCCCCAATTCCAACCCATGAGCACCAAAACATCAAAATACATCTTTTCCAAAAATGTACATTTCAGGCAGATGCAGTTGAAAATTGAACCGGGTCAAAGCAAACAATACTAAGTTATCAGTGTTGTGTCACAGAAAGAGGAAACTACAGCTTCGTAAAATACTTAGAAATACTGCTTGTATTGCAAGGATCCATGAAGTCATCTTCTAAGGAATTTAGCTAGAGTAGAAAGTCAATGTATTAACGTAGTGGGAAATAAGTTTGGATCAGAGGGTGATAGATTTAATTAGAGACAGAAGGGACCTTAGAACTCCCCTAGTTAGTTCATTTTAAAAAGGAGGAAACTGAGGCCCAGAGAAGGTTAAGGACTTATCCAGTATCAAAGAGGTAATAAGTGATTGACCAGGGATTTGAACTCTGGTCTTAGATCTCTAAAGTTACCCTTCTTTACTCTGGTCTTGTAACTCCAAATCCCCCATCTTTCTGCTGCTCCCTACTGCCTTCCCTTTGATGGTGGGAGGGGAGATGTGGGGGAGGGGATTCAAATGACTTTGTCAGCATCTGTCAGCCAGGCTTTGTGGGACAGAGTGAAACTTTGAGTTAAAAATGAGGGGTTTGAATAACCTTTGGGTTTTTTTATTTGCATGTGTGCTTCCTTCTTCTCTGGCTAGTTAAGATCTGACCTGTTTTGCCTGTCATTACCTATGCTTGCAAATCCTCTTTATACATTACCGGTAGTTGGGTCATTTCAAGTCCTTGAGGTCTGGAGGTGAGAACAGCAGTAGAAACAATAGAACCACATGACAGAGGCCTTATTTTTATGGGGGTGCAGGTCAGGGGCCTGTGTGATTTCTTCCATGTAGGGACTTTCCAGTGAGGAAACTCCTTCTCCCAATGCAGGCCAATACTTTATAAGTTTCAGTGAGCTGCCTGGGGACACTAGGATGTCAAGTGACCCATCCAAGATCACGCAACCAGTATGTGTCAGAAGCTACCTTAAACCAAAGCCTTCCTAACTCCATGAGCAGTTCTCTACCTATTAAATCACCATCTGGAAAAAAAAAATTACATTTCCCAGAATTATCTTCATGCTTAATAGAGGGAAAGTGAATCTTTCAAAGTTGCTCCCTACTCCCACCCCAGCAAAAGGAACCAAGCAAGCATAAGCTGTATTGCAGCTATTATTATGCCAAGCATAAGCTGTATGGCAGCTATTATTTCCTTAATAGCTGCTGTTTAGGCTCAGGAGCCTAACTTTAGAGTAGATAAAGAGAAT